>NW_018020701.1:2343-131966 GCF_002006095.1 Pseudomyrmex gracilis
ATATATCGCTTTATGTATTAGAATAATTATTTTAAAAAATAAAGAAATTACGAAGCGGAAGACTAATAATTTATATACGCGAAATATTTAATCGCGATATACGCGGTAGATTTCCAATAACAGAATTATATAATTAATTTACGAAGAAATTCACTTATGTATGAAATTGCGTACGAACTTGTTATAATGAAAAGAAAAAATTTTTAATCGCGCACAACCCGACAACACGTCAGTTACACTTGACAGATCGACGAGATCTGAGGCTACGCGCTGCGCTGTGAATAGAGCGCACGCATGCCCCACTATGCGCAAAAACACTCGCCGGTCGGAAAAACACCTCAGTCGTTGAACATAACACGTTTATTTTTCACATTCTCTTTCGTATTAAAATTTAACATTTATTACATTTCTTAGTTCTCTTTAAAGGAAGAGAACATTTATTACATTTCTTAATTCTCTCTCTTTAAAGGAAGAGAACATTACATTTCTTAATTCTCTTTAAAGGAAGAGAACATTACATTTCTTAGTTTTCTTTAAAGGAAGAGAACATTTATTACATTTCTTAATTCTCTTTAAAGGAAGAGAACATTTATTACATGTCTTAATTCTCTTTAAATGAAGAGAATTAAGTCATGTAATAAAAGTTCTAATTCTTAAATCTCTTTAAATTCTTAATTCTCTTTAAAGGAAAAGAATAAGAAATGTAATAAATGTTCTCTTCCTTTAAAGAGAATTATAAGACATGTATTTCTTAATTCTCTTCCTTTAAAGAGAATTAAGACATGTAATAAATGTTCTCTTCCTTTAAAGAGAATTAAGAAATGTAATAAATGTTCTCTTCCTTTAAAGAGGATTAAGAAATGTAATAAATGTTAAATTTTAATACAAAAGAATGTGAAAAATAAACGTGTGGCGGATAATGAAGAGCGCATACACGAAAATGAATTTGTGGCGTTATCTGTTTACGTTTTACGTGTATCAACTACACGCGACCACCAACTCAGTAAGTAAAAATGCCATCTGTTTGATCAATTTCTGGTTCTGGTCCGTGCTATGTGCGCGTCGATTCGATATTTCGAGAATCGCAATATCGCGCGCTTCGATACATTTCGTGGGCAACATTCGTGGCGGACGCGCGACGCGGAGCAAACCTATCTGCAAATTATCCCGTGTTTGTCTGTAATTATTGTCGTCTCACGCGCAAATATCGATATTTACGTGCGTGTCGCAAAGTGTGTCGGACGTTCGCAATAACGTGTAATTAGCATCGCGCACTCGCTGGTAATGCTAATACTTTGCAATTTACAAAGAATCATTTCTGTTTTGAAACTTACACGTATTATATATATAAATTAGAACTTATTTAAAAATTTAGTAATTTCTTTCAGTCAATTTTCTATTAATTTGTTTTCTGTCTATTTGTTGGTTCAGATACGGACTTGTTTACGCAGTGAAGGGGAGCTTGCAGTGTCGAAAGAGCCGGTTCGGACGATAGAGTGCTGGCACGAAGGTATGTTGTTTTCACACAGTTATTGTTTACGCATAACTTATAACCGTCAGATATATATTCTTATAGAAACTTTCGTAAAATTGAAAAACATTTCTTATATCTAACAATAAGGAGAAAATTTTATTTTTGTTACAGAGTGTACAACAGATGGTGGCCAGCGCTCGGTGAGTAAGTTTTAGAATTATAGGAATGGTTCGAAATCAGTGCGAATCGCGTGATAGATCTTTGGTTTTATCAATTTTGAAACACATCGAGCACGGAATTTGAATATATTTTCTACTAACATATATGCAATTATTTGTTATTTTTATAAATTATTTGTTCTCGATGTTTCAATCTTCATTCAAAGCGAAAGTTTTGTTGCGTTAAAATCGACGTTTGAATTATGCCTTTTAGAATTTAAAACAAACTGCAAAGTCTTTTAGAATAGAATCGCGATTATTCCGCGGAAAATAGATTCACGGTGTTTATTATATTATTTCCGCATTTACTTTTTTCCGCGACTTCTATGGTTATATTATGTCTATATAGTTTATAAAGTTAGAGAAAGCAGAAGAAATATATCTTTAAAGATGATCCCTTTCTTTTTCATTAAAATTTTATTGTTATTTTTACGAAATTAAATTTTATCAATCACGCGAGTATATTCGAGTTTTTTCATATTTTTTTTCCGATTCGTATTCGCGATATTTTGAAGTTACACACGTATTGTACATTCGCGAACGTTTTTATTATACGATTTGCAATAATATACTATCACGTTTCGCTCGAACAAAAGACGCAATAATTTTTGCAAAACTGAATTGCGAGAAAGTCTTCGCAGTGATACACTGCGGGGCCAAATCGAGCTTTGCGTAACAATATTACGCAAATAAAAAAATCACACATCGAAATAAACCGAAACACTCGTTCCGTCATAAAACTATTTTTTATATTCGACTCTTAAATATATAAACTTTGTGATTATTAAATTAATAAAGAACAAGAAGAAGATTTCTTCGGGCTCTGAAGTCTTTTAAACTAATAAATGAAATATTTGTGATTATTATCAGAGTTTTGACAAGTTTTCATATGTCGCATTATTTTAGTAAATATTCGCGGTACTCAATTTCACATATTCGTAAATATATATTTTTATGCGAAATCAAAAAAGTTATTTTCCGGATTTACTTGTTCGAGTTTCGAGAAATTCGGTAGTTATCAAAGTGTGGACTTTACAAAAAAGTGAAAATAGACTATAGAACAATTTGAATTTCACGTGTGTGTGTACTTATATACTTATATATTTCGCGTCTTCCGCGTCGCGAGTGAAAAAAATCAAAGTGCTACGAAGTGAATTACGTGGAACAACGCAAAGGCCACTGGACCATTTCGGAGAGGGATTGTGTTGCAGAGGAAGATACTTCGATGGACGACGAAGGGACCGCATAAATATGAGTCACAAAATCACATTTTCACTTGTTCCTTTTAGCTGTAACTTTTTTAAAATTTTGATTACATATTTCATGCATATTAATATTTTATATAAATTATTAGGAGTTAAATTTATAAGAGATTTTTAAACCTATTTTGTTTCCACTTTATTTTTTTGAGAGTTTATTAATTTTATGAATATAAAAAAAATTTATGTGAAAAAAAACTTTACACGTATATTCAATACAACTGAAAGGAACAATTTTTTACATTGCACGCATAGTAGTCCGTATAAATTAATCGCACTGATTTCCGATGGCGCAAATAAAGACAATCATATGCATCGTGATATGATTTTCTTTAATCGCTGTCTTTTGTACGAACGTGGTATATGATGGAATATAAATCTTAAAAAGATCTGTTTAAAAAAATTTGTTTTATTTATAATTATAGAAATATTTTTTACATTTAAATATACAATACGTATATGTACATATATATTATACATGTGTGTGATAATATGTATTTGATATTTATACTGAGTGTGTGTAATATCACACATATTACTTGTTTGTATAATATATACGTATATATAAGAAACACATGATACAACACTCGGCAAACATGGGAGTAAAAACAAAAATGTATGTTAGCTTCCGAATCTTTGAATTTCAAAATTGCTACAGCTGAAGGGAGATGAAAATGTAAAGTAAATGGGTATTGTTTCTCTAGAATCTTTTCCGTAAATGAATTGCACTAAATCAAGAGATGAAATAATATTTGTTATAATTAAGTTTTAAATAAATACTTGTTCGCTCGCTAAACTATCCGCGAATGGCGCCACAATCACTCTTGTGGCAAAATAAAACGTTAAACCAAATGTAATGGAAATCGGTAAAGCGGGTAATGCTTTCTTGAATATAGCCAGCAACAACAACGTCAAACACAAACCCTGTAACACAAGAGAAAACAGTTTATTAGAAGATATATTCATTAATGTTCATTGTTAGTGATTGATTGATTGATTTGCAATACGCACAATGAGAATGGCAACGAAACAAGCCAGTGTAGTGTTCCAATCTCCATAACTCGACGCTTTTCCAACGAGTACGCTGTAAAATATAAAATCACCGAGACCTAATTTGACTCCTCGCTCCTCTTCGGCAACTTGTCCTTGTGCATCTCGCGGGCGATTATCTTGTCTCGCGTTGCCGCGTTGCCTCACCGTGGAAGTAGAGGTGTTTTCTTGTATTTCTTGAGAACGCCTTGCACTTCTTTCACCTGAGAATTAGAAAGTAAGAAAATAGAACAGTGCATAAAAGAACGAACCGCTCTTCTCTTCATTATCAATGCAAATCGATGCTCATTACTTGTACAACTTACATTACTTCGATTTTTTTATATTTTTATATTTTTTTTATCTCAATATGTTTCTATCAAAAATCGTGTCAATCTTTAATCCGTACCATGTGTCTCCACCCATTCAGGAGTAAAACCTCCTTCCTCAGCGTCACCGGACGCACTGCTATTTTGATTATCCACTTGACCTTGCGTAGGAGATGCCACGGTATCTCCAGAGGCCATTGTAGCAGCCTGTACATATCCGGCGTAAGTTACAGTGAACGAATATAAAATGGTGGATGAATAAATTAAAGCGGGAAAAATCGATTCGTTTCGTTCCTGAGCCGTTTCGACGAGTATTCTCAACGGACCTTTTGGCGTTAAAACCGCGATCAAATCTAAAAGTACAAATATGAAGAGTGAGTGAATTTGAGATTTTCTTGACGAGAATTCATTTTCATTGTCAAACTCTTACCCCAAATACTTATAACTCCGAGAACGACCCATGCTGTCCACTCTGGTAAATATTTAATAAACACCAGTGCCATCAAAGCGGAAATAAAAATCAAATAAGCCTGTTGAAGTTGCAATGGTCCTTGCCAATGAATACAAATCATGCCGACTACACCAAAATTCCACAAGCCTATACCTAACGTGAACACATCCATTGGAATGTTATATGCCTTCAACACTTGCCTGTAAATAGAGAAAGAAACCCACAATAGAGATATACTTGTCGCTGTAATAATTCTAATATAGTTTACACACAAAATATTTTTTATACTTACTCGCAAAACAGAAGAGAAAACATTGAAAGCAATAATAGAGAGCTTATGATCAACCAGCCGTGTATGACTTTGTAGAATCTGTATTTATAAAGAATGATAAGTATCACAGTCATAAATACAATAACACTCATAAGAATCAGCGAATTGGCAAATGCCTGCCAAACTTTGGTACTTGTATCATTGCTGTCCTCATGGAATGGGGTATAAACTCTAAAAAAGAATTATTTCAATATATATATATATATAAAAAAAAAAAAAAACACAAGATGTGTCACTGCAATAGCAAAACTTACAAGTACATTCCCTTGGTTGTGTAGAAATGTACTGAGCTAATGGTAGCTACCACAACCAGCATGCACAATGAAACAGGGACAAAGAGTTTGATCACATGTGCAGCACCATATTTCAATTCTTCTTCCTCCTCGTCGATCACACTGAGTCTGTTTTGACTGTTGTTACTAGATGTACCACGTCTGTTCCAACGACTGACACTGGTACTTGATGTTTCAACATGCATCTCAGGCATTCCATTTTCCAACTGAAACAATATATACGTTTAGTGATTCAATCAAGAAGTGACAATTTTTCTCAAGTGTCTTAAACAATGCTTTTAAGCAAGAGTCTGCTCAATATCAACAGAAGAAAAAGGATCAATAAAAAAAGAAAAATTGGTTGACAAAGTTACTTCTTCATTAGTGTTCCTGGAACGGTTCTTTCGACGATCATGATTGCCCAAAATCAAATCTTCCGTGCGCGATTCCGCAACGTGACCGTCCATCAGACTTGTGTATTCGTTTGCTGAATCGTATTCACTCTCAGACATCAAAGTTCGTATCTCCGAACAAGAGGATACAAAACTCAGATCTGGCGACTCCTTCTCAAGCAAGTCGGTGGGGTTACTCCCTACCAGTGTTTCAACGTTTCCGTGACAGATCTCACAGTTTATCTTCTCAGCGCGCGTCTTTCCCACATTTATATATTAGAAAAAAATAGCGTGGAAGCTGTCACTTAACTGTAAAATTCACATTTAACTCAAAACAACTTTTTAACATCTCGTGTAATAAAGATGAAACGAGACAGAAGATTCGATGCTATCATCGGATGAGGCATCTCATTTTGCGCGTGCGCGTATCATTTTCAACTTTCCTAAATTCAACCGATCGTCCAACACGATTGCACGATTCCAACGGAATAAACCTGTGTCCAGATCGGAATTTGTCCAATCGGAGCGAAAAGTTTCATTAAAAAGCGAGATTGGCTCGCTTTGTTCCGATTGGTCACATTCCTATTTTCATCGCTAGTTCGAATATGAATTTGAAACGTCGAAACGGTTCTTACCGACACACGTGATCGATGCCTCGCGCGTGCGCACGTAGTTCGAGATAATTTCGAGAGAGACCGTTTTGTTTGTGGTTTTGTCCCTCGAGTTACCAAACACTGTTTACATGTGCATTGTTACATGAGCGTGAAAAATCAGCTGATTCTGTGATATTGCATAACTTCAACTTTACAAATTAATTTTCTCTCCGTTTTACGTTGTTTAATTTTATCTCGTTTTGAAATTACAAGACACTCGTGCGTCAGAACGATCACAAATGACAATTGAAATCACTCTCTGATATCTCCTCTTTCTGTCTTTTTCTCGTGTATTGTAAAAAACGAAAGATTTCGCGCGCGCGCGCACACACACACATACGCACCCACCCACGTACTACGTACTCTTTATGTGTGGGTTTGTGTAAACGACAATTGTGTGCGTTGCGCTTCGTGACTGCTCGCCATCATTGCGCGAATACAGCTGTCAACGCTGTCAGATTTGGAACCGACCGCGGAACGTCATCGCCATTGATGTCTCTCTAAATTTGTTTCCTTTTCTTGCTCGTGCTAAGAAATCGCGAACAGAGTCGAGAGAAACATGTAAAACGCGCGTTTCGCGAAATCGAAATTTTGTTTCCGAATAAATAACACACGGCCAGACAAGTGAATAACGAGCGTCCGATGAGACGCTGATATGTTTTTTCGATGGAGAGCGGTTTAACTCGGTTTAACGACAATGGCGGCAACGACCCCGTCGAAGGTACGTTCGTTTCTGTATTCCATTGATATCCCGTGCGATTCGTAGGACGCGCGAGACGACGAGGAAACGTGACGTGTTCTACGGCATACGGTGTCTTTGAAAAGAGAACATATAATTCCGACGCAAAGTACTTCACAAACGGCTGAGAGCACGAGTCGTGTGCTTACACGCGCTGAAGATGTCAAATGTATGTGATTCGTATATGTTAAAAACGTTAAAATCGTGCGCGTGTTCTTCTGTGTATCGAGAATTTTATGTTTTGTTAGTGAACAACCACAAATTGCGCCTCTCTTTGGCGAGGTGACTAGAAAGTGCGGTGTAGTTGACAAAAGAATTAATTTTGTTAGTCATATATATTTTTTTTTTCAAAAAGAAAAATACACGCACAGAAACTTGAACGATTTTCTAACTTGTGTGAGAAATTTTTTTTTCATTTATATTTTCAATTAATTAGTAACATTTCGAGAGAAAACAAATTTGTTTTTGAGAAATTTTGTTGTGGATTTGGATTATCTCTTGCTACAGAATTCTTTCAAGTATTAAATGCACATATGTATGTTTCTCTAATATTTTAGAGAAGACTTCAGAAGGAGTTGATGTCCTTGATACGCGAGCCTCCACCTGGTGTACATGTAGATGGAGAACTGGCGGAACAAAATTTGACACAATGGATCGTTCATATGGAGGGTGCCAAAGGCACGCTATATGAAGGAGAGCAATTTCAGCTTCAGTTTAAATTTAGTTCCAAATATCCTTTTGACTCGCCCGAAGTTACTTTTATTGGTGGAAATATTCCAATACATCCACATGTTTATAGCAATGGTCACATATGTTTGTCAATACTAACGGAAGATTGGTCTCCTGCACTCAGTGTACAAACCATCTGTCTGAGTATTGTTTCCATGTTAAGCAGTTGTAAAGAGAAGGTATGACTTGAGCTATTTAATATATATTATTAATTTAGTCAAGAAATGTATACATCAATAATACAAATATTTTCTACACAGAAGAGGCCACCTGACAATACATTCTATGTGAAAACTTGCAATAAGAATCCAAAAAAAACAAAATGGTGGTATCACGGTAAGGGAAATCATTTTATAAATCATTTTATATTGCAATATAAGTTTCTTTTATTTTACGTGTACAATCTGTGCAATATATCCTTTGTTTTATTAAAAAAATTTTGTAATTACGTAGTTTAATAAGAATTAAATAAAAGATTTATAATTATGGAGATTTTTTATGAAATACAACTGTATGTATAACGCATATCGAATATGCTTGTAAGATAAGCACAGTTGTTTTCAAGAAGAAAATAAAACATGACACATATTTTTCTTCCACTAGATGACAGTGTCTAACAATTGAGGAATATACAAAGATCGTATCAACTTGTCAAGTGATTGTTGGATTAAGTAAAATATTATTTAAACCAGAAATCTGTTGCATATATTAAATAGAGGATTCTACATATATTATAGCAATTCTCTTTGATCCGGCAAGAAATTTAGATGAGCAACATTATGAAACAAAAAAATACAAGGCTACAACCTACTTAGCAGTACTAAAAAAATTATAGAGTTAATGTGACTTGTGTGAGTTGTTTACTTATAAATTATTGAATATATAATTATATATATATATATATAGGATATAATTAAAATAAGCAACCAAACTATATAAGAGCATATTTATCCTGAAGATGATCCAACACACACAGTCACAAAAGTTTGGCCTCTTATTTTAATTGCATTCTCTCTATATTATACTTAAATAGATTTAATCTATACTGCGTCAATAAATGTTTATATTAAAAAGCGAGAAGAAGAGGAATAGAATAGTGTGATCACATCAAGATATATTTTTCTTTTAATCTGTTGCGGTCGGAACTGTCTGTCAAAATGTATCACCCGTTGATCAGAACTTCGATTATACGCAGCAAATGCGTATATGTTCAGTTGGTTTCGGCTGTAAAAAATCTTCAAAAATACAAATCTCAAGCATTCGACAGATTTTCTTACTTAAGATTTAAATTTTGTCGGAATTTTGAAACCATATGGAATCAACACACTATCTTGATTAATATTGCAAAATGTAGCAAAAATGTGTATATCAAGTAGTAAAATGACAAAAAAGCAATAAGTGAATAATAATCTCAAAATTACAACTTTCGCTACAAAAAATGCTTACCAGACTGCGTTTGGTAGAAACATGACGCATATTTTAAGATAAAAACAAACTGACAAAGAAATTCTGTTTATTCTGTGTAATTTAAAATTTTTTTAAATGAAAGATCGATTGAAATATGCTGTACATACAGATAATTGAATCTTATGCCAGGTGTCTGCTGACAATCGATCGAAAAATTTCGTTTTTGCTGGATGTCGCCTACCTTACGACCGCAAGTAGTTTAAGATATTAATACTACTTGATCTGTTTGTTCTTAAAAAGTTGTTTAATATATTTAGAAATAAAAAAGGTGATGTGTGTTTGTTTGTGTGTATGCGCGCGCGCGTGTAGATATAACGCACATATCTATTATATTGTATTAACTGACATTGCACACATTTGCTATACATTCTGTGCTAAGATATATTTTTAGTACCTATATTGTTTTTTCACGAGAAATGTATTGTGTGATAACGTAGTTTAGTCAAAGCTCAACAATGATGATTTATTTGAATTTATACATTAGATTTTGACACACACAACACACACGATACACACTTTCTGATATATTAGTGCAATGATAACATTTGTGTTAACAACATTAAAAGAATTAGAAGCAGGAGAGACTTGTTGCGACATTGTCTTCTTTTTGAGCGAACGTTATTGCTTTGTCTCACAAGCTAGTTTTCAATGTGATATATGTAACTGCATTTACTTGTGTTTGATAGTAAATTGCTTGGAAAAAGAAAAACTACAATTAATTAGAAAATCACTTTGAAAATAATTTGATGAAAATGGAGTGAAAGAGAAGAGAGAGAGAGAGAGAGAAAGAGAGAGAGCTGAAATGATGGATGAGATATATATAAATATATAATTGTTATTATATTATTAATATATATTTTATACATTATATTATCCTGTACTCTAGATCGTTTATATAACGATGTTTATTAAGTATGTAATATTTGATTGAACGACTCGTAAGAAACGTTTGGTTATTGAAATCTCGGTGATCTGCATAATCTTAATTCTGCGGCGAAATCCCAGAATGACGGAAAACGGCTTTTTTTTTTTTTTTTTTTTTATATCGCGCACACATGCAAACCCAATCCTGTATCATTAAAAGTCACGGTCGAGAGAGAAAGAGAGTGGGGCCGATGTGATTTTCAGGCGTACTCGACAACGCAATCAACAATCCGTTCAGTCTGCCGTACGATCGGATCGAACGGAGATAATGTTGCCATTGCGTACATTCTACGGTTCATCGTATCGTTCAAAGTGAACGTTAACGTCAAGTTGCGAAAACTTTTTCTTTCGATAAAAGCGAACGTTGTGCGCGTACACGACAGAATACGTGTAAAACACAAAATTTACATGCAATCTTGTCGTTTTTTTTTTTTTTTTTCATTATAGTGACCTCCATGCAGTACACGTGACAGTGACGTGTGGTTTACGCGCAATATGGTGATCGCGGTGTAGATATTGACGGCCGTCGAAATTAACGAGAAATCATATTGCGCGAGAAGATTCTCGGTCTGTCATATCTGTGTAAAATTTTCCTCCTTTTACTTTATCCCCTCGGAAACGCACGTCCACAATTCCACCTCCAAAGGCGTCTTCGTCCTTCAGTGGCGTCATCGTTGACGCCAGTATCCGACAGTGTCATAGGATCAACGAAGATAGCAGCTTACGAGTTGAGATTTTCTGCTCGTTCTCGCGACCGCATTTTCGTCCCGCTTCGTTTCCCGCTACAATAGATGATCGAGAAACGACGCCGCTGCGAAAACTCAAGATCGATTCGGATAAAAAAAAAAAATAATAATTCTTCTCATCTCGTGCGAAGCTTTCGGCCGCGCCATGTCGTCGTAGATCGACGGTGGGTCTTGGGTGTCGGCAAAGTGATCGCCGCCTGAGCACGAGCGATGATTTGCGAAAGGTAATTTCAAGGTGTGAGTCAGGCAATTCTAATAAATTTAGCGTTACGACGAACTGTCTCTGACGACAATCGAGCCGGTCTGAAACGAGAAATCGCGAGTGGCGCGTTGTTTGGGTTGTGTGAAGCCTTGTTTGTTCTCTTTGTGTTTCGAGACAACTCCGAATGAAAATAAAGTATTGAATACACATATTTTTCTTAAATAATTTGCTGTTTGCTGAACTTCGTTTTTTACAGTTGATATTTATTATAGAAATACAGAGGAATTTGTGTTCACGTTTACGAAAAATCGCGAAAAAACTTGGATGTGTTTACATCATGATGACTCAATATAGAAATTGTTCCTCGCGATATAGATAAGCAGAACGCGTCGTTGATTAACACGCTTTTAAACGCAACTTAGTTCAAAATAATTTCAGTGTATCGCGTTGTTCGATTCCTTTAATTAACATGCGGCATATATCGATTAATTCAATCGATCGATCAATTCTGACAATTGCAAAAAGCAAATTTACGAAACTCGTCGTCGTTCTTTTAAATCAATCTTGCTGTACGTTCACGTGTTGTATATAAAAAAAAATAGGTGTCTAGACGTCCCAAAAGTTTTTATAATCTTCGATTATGACTTAATTGTCCAATTATTTTATTGGAATTCATCAATCACGTGACTGACGCTTTGATCCGACGATTAACGTAATCGAAGAGAATAAAATCTTTACAAAATCTTATTATTAAAAAAAAAAAAAAAATCAAAATTTTTCGCTGTATGAAAAATAAATCAATTGAGGGATAACGAATTTAGTTTTTTGTTGATAGGCAATTTGTATGCAAATTGATCGACCGATTGAATCGAAGTTAATCGAACTCAATCATGCATCAATTTAATAGCAAATAATATGAATGTGACTTGTATCTCTTGAAAAAGGTCAGCTCCAGAGAAATAACAAATTCAATCGCGTAACGATAGAAAACTACGCTTAAGTGTTTTTAAATTATTTTTCATGTTAGAAAAAAATACATAAATGACAGGACTGGATTTATTTTAGCGTGGAAACGCTTAATGCAACACAGATCTCTCAGTGACCGATACTACCGACAGTTGAATATCTTTTATCGACGTTTACTAACACGTGATTAATTGAAAAAATTTATTTGTTAAATTTACCTTCTCCCTACTGTCTTCATCGTTAATCATATCTAAGGAAATTTTTTGTTTGCATATAACTTTTATTAATATAACTTGTTTTTAGTAATTTATCTCGCGATTTAAGAAATAATGTTTTAATTATGTAATTTTTTTATTTGGTCTATCTGATAGAATATTTTTTTTTTTTATAGATTACTTCCAAAACTATTTTCTGTTGTAACATTTTTGCAATTTAAATTTGTATTTCTGAATACATAACGAAATCTAACTTTCATCAGCCAAATCTGATTTTAGCACGCATCATTCAATTTTCACGACTTTTTGTTTGTCAAACCTTTGTTTGACCTTTTGTTTACAATAATATTTTTGCTCATATTGCGATAAATAGCCACTTTGTTATTATTTGCAATCGCGTTGCAAGTAAATGACATTGCGGAAACGTCAGAATAATGTAGTTTGTGTTGTGGCAGGCAGCGGCAAGGACGAGAGAAAAGAGTGAGGGTATCAAATATGTGCTGCCGCGCCTAGAAGTATCTTCTAATTACATATGTGTATGAAAACAAAGTTAAAAATGCTTAAAAATAACGTACAATAATATTTAATTAATAATATTATCCATATTTATCCTTATGGTGATTATCCTTTAATAATCAATATTTGACACCAAGAGTAGGTCTTCTTTCGTTTTTCTTTTTTTTTCTTTAAATATGCCTTTCCTCTACATTCAACATAAATTCCTATACACACTGTACAAACGAAGTTCACAAATAAAAAATATTTAAAGTTACATTTCTTTCGTGATACTTATTAGATTTGTTTCTATAATTATTATCTAAATAAAACCACAAAGAACATGTATTCTTTATGTCAGTAATCATTTAATTAATTCAGTAATTATTTAATTTTTTTCTTATTAAATTTTAGTAATAAAATTTATCACGAAGGCTGCGCTCAGAGCTTGACCACTCCATAATACAAGTAGCAGCGTATTTTAAGCTATATCCGATGCAAAAATCTTTCCATTTTCCACATACAGTGCCTGGGTATGGTAACACTGATACAGCAGCAACAGCAGCAGCGGCAGACGTCCGATAGCAGCCAGAAGGAGCAAGATCAGAACGGAGCGTGTGTCGTGCCTATCGAGGGTCAATACGCGGTCAACAGGTTACAAGATACCGAGGTTGCTTGCACCACAGCGAGGGAAACCGTCGTTCCGACAAATGGCAGCGTTGCGAGTTTCTCTACGCAGTGCAGTGACATAGAGGACGACGACAATGACGAAGAAACGGACGTCGAAGAGGGCTGGATCGAGAATCTGCCGGTGCAATCGGGCATCGTCCAGCAGCAAACGGTCGCGACCACAAACGGCGATCTCGTTCTACCGAACGCCGATCCGTCGAGCTTCGGCGACGTGTGCGTGAAGAACTCGACAAACGTGCATCTGGGTAACAAGACTTTCTACAAGGGTCCGGTCACTATAAAGCAGTTCGTTTACACGAATCCCGCTCTGGTGCAAGAGCTCTCGAGCGTCAATTTGTCGACGAACAAAAGCAACGGCATCACTGACGTACCTGGTTTTCCTCAAAATCCAGAATTAGATAAAGGTAAATAATTTGATCGCAAATGCCGTACACGCGACCTCCCAGCGTTCGTCACGGATTTTTATCAATGCGATTACGTTGAATAGTTGTTTACGCAAGAATTTCAGATGCAGTTACATAGACACGTAACGTGGAAACCAATCGTTTTAACGCGGCTTTTATATAATTGTTGTTTTCAGTGACGCAGTGGCTATGGACGTGGAGATGCGCGGCTTTGCTGTGCGCTCTGGTCGTAATATTACTGGCCACGGTAGTCATCACCATTCTGTATTTAACTCGTAACACAGACTCGTCAGCCAGTTTTACGCAGCCGATCCCGGACATTCCGGACTCATCTATCACGGGTAAATTATTTAGCGAGATGTTTTTTGTGTGTGTACATATGTTGTAGCGTGAGATAAAAATGCTATCGCATCATACTCTTGAAAATTATTCCCATTTGTCTCTTATCTCTTCCGCACGCGCACACACACGCACGCACTTTGTGCATTTATTATGAGCATGTATATTAATTTGTACTATATGCATTTTTGCATCGACAGAGAAGACCGCGAGAGTTTTAAATATTTAAAAAAATTTTATAAATAAGATCGAAATGTATATTGCTACGCTTTGAACCAACAAAGTAAATTTTGAAATAGTAAGTTAAATTAACAAAGTTTCTTAGTTAGTATTTAAATGATACATGTTGAATAATTTTTTGTGTATGTTGTAAAATGTCCTGAATTTCAGGTGTAAACATAAGCTCGGTACGATTTGTCGAGCGAAACGAATGGGGCGCGCAACCGCCTTCAGGATCTATGTCGTTGTTGAAGCTGCCAGTACCTTATGTAATCATCAGCCACACCGCTACGGATTTCTGTAACACACAATCGGAGTGCACCTTTCGCGTGAGATTCGCTCAGACCTTTCACATCGAGTCAAGAAACTGGTCGGACATTGCTTACAATTTCCTTGTCGGCGGTGACGGTCTCGCGTACGTCGGTAGAAGTTGGGACTACGTCGGTGCCCATTCGTTCGGTTTTAACGACAAGAGCATCGGTATCTCTTTCATCGGTACATTCAACACCGTTTCGCCAAAACCAGAACAATTACATGCCGCGATGAAAATTATAGAAATTGGTGTCAAGACCAATAAAATTAGCCCCGACTATAAGCTGTTGGGCCATCGACAGGTTTCGAAAACTTTAAGTCCCGGAGAAGCTCTTTATGGAATAATTAAGAAGTGGCCGCACTGGTCGCCTACTCCTTAATGTGATAATGTGAATTCATAAAAAAAAAAAAAAAAAAAAATGACGGAAATATGATCCTGAAAAATTGTTGAATATATTTTTTCATTATATATGTTTGCTGTCTGTATTACTTTGGACAGACAATTTTATAATTCGATCTTATATATTTTTTTAAAACAAATTATTTTTTTAATGCAAATTATTTTTTTAATACAAATCAAACGCGCTAAGGACTGATAAAGTATTTAAAAAGAAGCCATGTAAATAAGTTCTCTATCATATAAGTAAGTTTTCTTTAGACAAGTAGCGTATGAACGCATACAGGCACCAATTAATTTAGTGCAATATCTGGCTAGTTACGTAAAATTTTTACTTTGCGAATAAAATACCAAATGGAACAATCGGTATCAAAATAGAGAGGAAAAAAGACAGAAAGAGAGAGAGACAGAGAGAGAGAGAGAGAGAGAGAAAGTAAGAAAGAAACAGCTCAACAGGAAGAAAAAATGGTAGGTTGCGGAGAATCGTAAAGGAAAAGAGAAATAAACAGAAGCGAAAGAAGTCTGGGTGGTTTCCCGAGTGCGTTTCAGTTACCTCGCGTTCGAGGGCGGTTTTCCTGTCCGCGCGACTTATTCTCCGCACTTGTTAACAGTGTGCGCGAGCCTGCTAAAGTGGTCCCGCTGCTAATTACCTGCGTTATTTTTTTACAACTCTCTCGCGTTTCCATCCATTGCCCCTTCCTCTTTCTCTCTCTCTCTCTCTCTCTCTCTCTCTCTTTTTTTCCGAGTCTTCGTTCTTCTCTTCAGCGATGGAGTTCAATATTTTCTCGTGGGTGCCGCGGTTTTATTTATCCGTGAGCTTTATGCCACGACGAAGAAAGAGAGAAAGAGAGAGAGAGAGGGGGGGAAAGAGAGATACGACTTATTCGCGAAACTCGATGATATGTGAAAATACAGCGAATTTATTAGTACACGCGTATTGACAAACTTTATTACACATGAGTTAAAAATCTGAATGTAATCTTAAATTAAGATATAGAGGTCAAACAATGCACAATAGAAGTAAGTGTATATATATATATTCACGTACTTATAAGACGATTGACAGTATATATATATATACATATATACTGTCAGTACATATATATACTGTATATATATAAGATTCCGCAACCAAAAATCTCTGAGATTACACTATTTTGTGTAATTAAAACTTCAATACAAATCTGTTATTATATTCTTTTGAAAATCCCTTCTTCCCTTGTAAAAAGTTATGTTAACATCTCATCAAATTATAAAATCGAATTAAATAATTGATAATCTCTAACAAGATTAAATATCTCAACTTAATTTTTTTTAGAGCGCGAGCGCGATAACGGCAACGCCCGATTCGGTTCGAACGACCTGATGATAGTTCGCGAGCATCGATAAAACCTTAATATCGCCGTGTCGAATCCGCGAGATCGGCGGCTGCGGCGGCGTAAGATGGAGAGACGACGACGACGGTATAGAGGTATCTCTCTGCGCCAGTGCAGACGCGGCGGCACCCCCTTCTTTTCTCCGCCACGAAAAGGCACTTGAAATAAATTGAAAATGGCTGGTATCGCTCTGGCCCCCGGATAAGTGATACCTACATCATCTACACGCACACCATCCCCCTTCGGCTTCTCTTCACCCCCGACCTGCCGTTCTTTCATGAATTCGAAACGCGACGTTCGAGTCGGATCGGAATCCGGTCGAATCGCTTCAATTAATTCAATCGGCGGTAAGACGGGGGGCAGGGGGAGGCCAGAGGAGAGAGAATAAATAGCACGTGTTACGGTCTTGGTTGAAGTTTCCGTGCGAACATCAAAAAGATATTGCAACCACCGCCGACGCGAGTGTTGCGTTGCAAAATACATGTGTATAATAATATAATTTCTGTGACACGTTACAATATTATTTAAATATTGAAATTTTTTCAAATTGTATTTACATAATTTGACACAATTTTCTCTCAATTGTACGAAATATTTTTCTTTGTCAAAAAGCGCGCACGTAAGTCACATCGCGGTTTTCTTCGCGTTTTGTATAATTGTCCTCATATTTGTTGTTTTTCTAAAAAGAAAAAAACCAAAAAAACAAAAAAATGAAATCTCACTCTCAAGTTTTCACACGAGTTTCACCGCGCTCGGGAAAACAACGTGAAATTTATTATTTCCACCCTTTTTCGTCGCAAGGAAAGAATGTCGCGACGCGGCAGCGAGTGTTCCGTGTTGCGCTCGAAAACTCGCTAGGGTTTTGCCCGGTTTTCCGCGTGTGTTGATGCGAAAACGCATAACGAGGGCGCGACACACATACTAGCGTGTATATATACACACACACACACACATATATATATATGTATATATAGTGGTGGAAAGCCAAGGCACATACGAGCGACAAGGTGTATTGAATCGACGAGTATCATGCAGCTGACAGCTAGAGCTAATTGAATCTTGACTCTATCTATCTGTCGACCCGAGACTCGCCACCAACGCCGCCGCCGCCGCCACGGATTGCATTTCCCGTTCGGCGGTATCGCTCATCCTCCCCCTAAAGAATCCTTCCTACACTTTGCTTTTTTCTTTCTTCTTTTCTTCCTTCCTTCTTTCCTTCCTTGCCTGCCTCCCTTTTCTTCGCTTCTCTTTCGTTACTTTTCCGTTCGTTGAACAAATCTCTAAATCAGTTTTACACACCGAGACACAATACGTCAAATAAACAAGAAACTACGTTTTATGTTTTCTTTGTAAAAATTTCAAATGTATTTACAACTAGTTTCTACGTGAAGTTTATAAATAAAAAAAATGTTCCCATATCCGTCACAAGTGTGTGATTCTCGTGAAAAAGAAAAACGCAGGTGAATTGTCGATTGGGTTTTGTCATCGTCTCGTTAAACAAACGTGTGGGGAGAGAAAGAAAACAATTGCATACTGCGGAATCGTTCGCACGCGTAAGGGATTACAAGATGCGCGAACTAACGCGGTTTCGTTCGGTACAGACCGCAGGTCTCTTTGCATCGTGCGGGTGGGAGGGTTACGTCTTCTTGCGTATGTACGTCGCACACATAGATACACACACACGTAAGATGTGTGAGGTGGTATAAGAGGAAAAGAGTGACGGGAGGAGAGAAGGGAGGGAGAGAAGCGCGGCCGATAGAGAGAGAATCCAATATAAGTGCACACACGTTTATAGGGTCGATGGGAATATATTGGAGCGGATATTGAAATACTTGTTGGTAGTTTGAGTTGAAGGCGAGAGATGCCTTTCTCGATGCCATCTTGATTGCGCAATCGAGGCACCGATGCGGCCCCCGCTACAGAATTTGACGATAAAGATCGCACTCAGATTATGGAAGCCCGCGGTAGAGAGGTGGTTTTACCGCTTCCTCTCCCTTCGCCTCTTTTAAACGATAATGGCGATTACTTCGCTATCTGTGCCGCGACCTCATCTCTTCTCGCGCGGATGTCTTCATAGTATTTCTCATAATTATTCGCATTCCAATTGTTGGGATCATGAGAATCAAAAAAAAAAAATCGCCGTCGGAAGTAACGTAATCTTGAGTAATAAACGTGATTTCTCAACTGACACCTCGATCCATTCCGCGTTCGTGCGTTTGAAGAAGCCGAAACAACGTGTGTGACAACACGTGTCGAGATCATTCGTGCTGCTGCTTTTGAGAGTTCTTGGAAATTTAACAAAATTACACTCTAAAAAAAAAAAAAAAAATAGTACACGAGCTCGTTCCAATTGTTAATGCTCATGGGAACGACTCGTGGAAGGATCGGTAACGGCTCCGGCGCATCGCAACGGGGCACGGACGATCGCAGATAAACATCCGTGAGCGCGCCGATTATGCGATATATCGAGACTCAACGAGCGCGCGGTATAAGATATGAAATAATTTATTGAAGCGCGATGCGAAGAGAGAGAGAGAGAGTCCCATTGCCCACCTGGGCACACATTAAAAACCGAGGGTTAAACCACAAATCCCCCTCCCCCCTCGCTCTCCACTCCAGTCTCTTTACGCTCGTTCTTTGTTGCTCGACAATCGAGACATAGACGCGGCATAATTTGGGTATAATGTAGGTCGCGACGTTTACGCATCGCGGTAGTGCATCATCGTCCGTCATCCGGAAATCGTCAAACGGTTTTTCTGGGTACGATTCTAATTCGGTCGGTCCGGAAGAAAGGTGAGGTGATATCAACGCGATTACTCGGGAAGAGTGCAAGAACTCTCATTCGTTCGCGCGTATCTGCGATTAATCTTTCCGTGCGTTTGATCGGCCTCTTCAAAACGCGAGAGAACAAGTTTTTAGATCGGGATAAAGTGATTATTTCTGCCGATTATATGCGGTCTCTTTTTATAAAAACTGTCCGGCTGTGTTGATTCAGCGATATAAATCGGATTCGGTCGAAATACTTTGAAATGAAGTATTGATCATTTTTTTCTAAGAAAACACAATGCCAGTCTTCACGTTTGATTCTCGTTAGCGAGAAGATAATGAATTTTATTTCCTCGTATTTTAACGTTCATCGTTTTACGCGATTGTAATGCTCATGTAATTAATTTATGTATTTTAATTAAAATTTTAAGCAGAAACTTCGTGGAAATAGAAGAATGAGAAGATTTGTTGTCTTATATGTTTCCTTATCCAAGTTAATGTTCGGTACTGTGACCGATTTTTTGATAATCCTTCGTAAAAGTTTGTAAAAGAAAATTCAATTGTTGTTTCCAAGAAGTACAACGTATGTATGTTATATATATAGAAAAAATTTGACACAATTTTTCTCATGCGTTCCTTGAAGAATTTAGCTAGAAAAAATTTAGAAATTCAGATAGAGAAAAATTAAAGACGAGAAAAAAATGCTATACACATAATTCTTTAAGATTTTATGTAAACAAAAGTATTTGTATCCTTTGCGTTGACTATTCTGATTCGACACCGGAACTTCATCGGTCGACAATAATCGACCGATCACGCCACACGTCTACGAAGATTGAGGGGGTGAGGAGGCGGTTATTTATTTTTAACTGCGACGCGCGCAAGATTGACGTGAGTGGTTTCCGAGGAAAGAGGTGGAATGCTCTTTGGCGACGGGGATTGTCATCCCGCGTCCTTCCAAACAATAACGTGAGGACAATGACTAGTTCGGAATTCGCGGACAAAGCGGGCACGACCAAATGGCACTTATATAGAGAAGGGCACCCCCGCGTGTGTATACCTGTGTGTATCCTCGCGTCTCACCCTATCTATCTCCTCACGAAAATATCCTACGCGATCGCGAAATCCTTTCACCGAGATCAATGATATCGGGCCGATGTTTGCGCCCCCACAAAATAATGTACACGTTGAAAGATCACGCAAAGCTACACTTCGGGCAATTTTTCAAAATAAAGTTTCGAGCACCCTCTCATTCGATGCTGCTTCTTCGAGGATTAGCCTCGACGAATTCGTTCCCGCGTCTTTGATACCGCGATAGTTCGCACGGTGATTTTCAAAGGGGGACCTTATCTTCAAACAGACACACAACAAAAAATATAAAAGAAGTTTAGATTGTAAACGCGACTTTAAGAAAAGTAGATCGTAATCGAGACTTGAATATTGCGAATCGAACGACGTAACTTGTGTAACAAAAAAAAAAAAAAGAGCAGTAGGAGTCGCGGTCGAAGGGGGACAGTCGTGTAGCAAGCGAGCGTGTAGACAAATCGGATAAAAAAAAATAAAGCTTTATTCATCTGTACCAAAAATCTTGTCTCTTTCTTTGTCTTGGCTTACAAAAAAGTGATTAAAAAACTTTAAGAATGGATATTAATTAACTCGTCAAATTTCGTTGAATAAATAAAAATTTCACAGTTAAACATCTTGTTTCCTGCTGCGCGTATTTCGTGCAAAATGAACGAACAATGAGTTACAGTGTTTTTTTTGCGCGCGCAAAAACCGCAGAATCCGATCTGTGTCAAAACGATGACAGCTAACGCCGGAAGTACGCGCGCAAGGAAGAAGAAAAAGAAAAGAGGAACGAACGTAACACTCAAACCAAAGAATCCCCGTCCGGGAGTATATTACTCGGAATTGGTGTATTAACGTTTATATCCATCGAGAGGTTGCCGTTTCTCGAATGTGCAAGACTGACGTGAGGCCGGGCGTCTCTTTTGTGCCCTTTTATACCCGTTTCTCCGTATCCTTTCTCTGTCAATCAGCGGATATTACAATGGCGGACGCGACACATTGTGTAATTCAGAATGAATGCGGAGGCCCTCCGGATAATTATTACGCGACCGCGGACAGTTCTTGTGCGTTGTGTTTTACACACACACACGCGCGCGTGCGACGTTTACACGCATATATGTGTATCAACGTATAAACACACACACATAGAGATCTACTGAGAAGAGCGGACCGTGCTCAATGGGGGGGGTCAGCGTCGTCGTCGTCGTCGTCGTCGTCGTGTGTGCCATTGGCATTCGGAAACCGCGCGATATCTCGTTACACCGTAATCGTGGTGTAATCGATCGATCGCGAAGTTTGTAGCGCAAGGCAAATTGATGGGCGTGGTGAGAACGGCGACCGGGTGGAAACTCGAGAGCCGAGAAAGACAACGGCGCGCGGCCGCACGGAACACAACGACCACCTTCGAAGGAAATCCGAGATTTTTCTTCCTTTCTCGAGATCGTCCCGTTTATTTCTCCCTGTGTCTTCGTTTATCTCTCTCTCTCTCTCTCTCTCTCTCTCTCTCTCTCTCTTTTTCTTTCTTTCGCGAACGACGCGCGCGGCTTCATCCCAGAGATTGCATTTGTCTCTCTGGTCGACTGTTGCGCTCGTCGAGAATGGATGCTGGGAACTTAATAGGGCGAAACTTACCGCGCTTCTTATGTATCTCGTCGCGAGTAACGACAGTCGGGCGAAAAAAAATATACAATATTTTGGACACGTCGTCGATTCAAAAGAAAAAATAGAAAATCGAAAAATATCGAGAACAATGGAGGAAACCAAAAATCTCGCAATTGTGTATCGCGCGGAATTCTCACGAGAAATTGACGAGCTCTTTTCTTTCTCTCTCGGACAATTTTTAATCTTCCACAATTAGTAAAAAAAAAAAAAAAAAAACGATATTTCTTCCGTGAGATAAATATCAAGGATAGAAAGAGAGGGAATGTTCCAACGAAAGGCATATCGTATTGTATTATAGCAACAATGGTTTTTAAATCTATCGGACGAACAAAAAGTTGAAAGGTCGTCTGTTTATATACCGCGGCGGTTTTATTTTATTATCACTTGTGCGATTCATTGTCGAGAGTTATTAGTAAATATATGACCGTTCGAGCGGCCATCATATAAAATCTCTTGTTATATAAACTGACACGGCCTGACGGATTATTCTAATAAATGGAGTTGTACTGTTTCCTACCTCTATCGCTGTTTTTCTCCCTCTCTTTCCCTTCTTCTCCCTCACCCTTCGTCGTTATTTCCCTCCCGATTCATGCACTCGCCTCCTCTCTTCTCTCTCCCTTCTCTCCCTTCTCTCCCTCCCTCCCTCCCTCTCCCCCTCGCCGCCGTATCTCTTTCCTTCTCGCAACAAGAGCCGGTCCTCGATCATCCTCCATATCTCGTCAATGCGTGCCCGGGGACTTTCGCGATTTCTGAATAGAAATCTCCAATGGCGGCTGACAATGCCGCGGACAATTGCATAGTCTAATGGATCCGCCTCACATCACCGTAACTTATACGTACGTGTCGTTCGTGAAAAGTGAATATCGACAACGTCCATTCTACGTGTCTTCCTACGGTCCGCGGCTAAAACGAGAGATCGACGTCCTCTATTTTGCGTGTCTTCCCGTACGTGTCATCGGACGCTCCACCGCTCCACCCTCCCTTTCTTCTTCCTTCTTGCCTCGCGTAATTCGCGTGACGTTTAACATCCCCCTTTTATACCGTGTGTACACCTGCCAGGGTGTTAAAAAAAAAAAAAAAAAAAAAAAAAAAAAAACAAAACAAAAAAAAGAAATCGACGTCAGTGCGTCGACAACAAGTCGGAGACTACCATCGCCGGTATAACTGGATTGCTCAGATAAAAGAAATTGCATGTCTTGTCGAGAGAGAGAGAAAGATTATTCGATGACGCTTGTGTAAATGACAGACTGACATCCGTTTTGTTTATTTTAATTAAATAGAAATTTGTTTCGCGAGATTTTTACTTTATTTGTTTTCGCGCAAATATATGCGCGGCTTTTGAAATGATCTCTGTTTGCGCGTTAAAACTTTTCTACTAGCAAAGAGTTTGTCTTCTTTACGGAAAGAGAGAGACAGAGAGAGAGAGAAAGAGTGACGGATGAAGGAAGAATCGCGCGTGCGGTCCCGTTGGTGTATTTCGTTGCGTTGCGCTCACCCTCGTCGTCGCTTCAACAAAAGACCGCAAGTCTCTCAACAATTTTGCGTTCTCGCGCGCACTTTACGGTTCGCGTTTTCTTGCATCGCACTCGAAGGAAAGATGGAAGAATTGTACGACACGGAGAGAAGGCGCGCAAGAAAAGAGAGAAAGAGAGAGAGAGAGAGAGAGAAAGGGTTAGAGAGATCTTAACCTTTTGGAGGTTGGGGAAGAGGAACACCAGAAGGAAGGAGGCCACGAGAGAGGAGAGATGGTCCGGGCAGTTACGGCATTATATACCTAACAGGAAGAGAGACAAAGCGAACAAAACACTGTCGGGGCGTCGCTCCGCAAACAGAACCCCCTTGGCGAGAAGAGGCGAGGCCGGTGGTGGCGAGAGGTGGTGGAAGACAGGAGACAGAGAGAGAGAGAGAACTAAAACTTGGAACAAAAGTCCTCACTTTTGTTCTCTCCAAAGTTTTTCGAATTATGGTCGTAGCGCGGCGAAAGAGAGTACCGCGTGCAAGGGGACGAAGGGGGATGGCGCGGGCGATGGCGCGAGGAAGACCTTTCTGTGATTTATATCTCGCGAAGGTTTCGGAATTATTAAACTTCCTGGCACCGAAGAGAAGAAGAAAGAGGCAAGGTGGAGGAGACGGCACGGGTGCGAAAGAAGGAGGAGGAGGGGGAAGAGCTTGTACTGTAATTAAGTCGTTTTCTAATGAAGATTGATCGGTCAATTAGCACCGGCCGCCCACCGCGTGTTTGTTCCTTTATTTAGTGCCGCCGCGTTAAGCGCGCGCGCGCGCAAGACGCAATACATTTCTCGCGATCGAGTGAGTTGACGTCTTCCTCAACTCAAGAAACACACGTTTGGCGACACACCGTGATTTGTAATTTTCTATTCTCCTTGGAGATAAATGTAAGATAAATTTCTTTCTTTTGCGCATTTTACTACGTACTACTATATTGTCACTGATTGTCGTTATAAAAATTAATCGAGATATTATTAATCAACAAAATGTCTCACATCGATGAAGAAGATGAAGTGCAAAAGTATACAGAACGCGACATGTTGTAACTTGTATTTTCTTCAGTAGACAAACGAGATTTGTCGCGAGGCGTTCGAATCGCATCCTCGAACATCTCGTTCGCTACGGTCATCGATGTATTAGGCAACGAAACACACTTGGATTGTCCATTAACAAGCAATTAAACCGCTGGTAACGAGGCACAATTCAACGGGCCGAGCCGTTGGTTATCCGTGGAAGAGATTAAAAGCTGCCACTTGTGAGTCTGGTGGAAAACCCACCCTTCTGCCCGCCGCGCGTCTCCTTTTCCCGCTCTCGCGAGGGGCTCCCTCTACTCCCCCGTCCCACTCGAAGCTTCCAGCGGCCACAATAGAGAGTGGGAAGCCTCTTTCTGAATCGCACAATGGATATAGTATATCAAACAAATTCGACCCCGCGGAATTATTTGCCGGGTTAATCCCACGTTACTGGCCGGATGGGTTTCTCCATCGACGCCAGCACGTGACCCGTCGACGGGGGGGTCGAAAGCTCAGCCGTGAAACACGTCGTGAGGACGACGATTCCGACGATTCAACCCTAACCGCAATTAATAACGTTTCGATGGCCGGACGGATTCTCCACAATTCAATTTCTCGAGCGACTCCAATCGAACGCTCGAATTCGATTCATGAATCTTGCATGAGTGTGTGTCTTTGTGTGTCAATATTATTATTCCTTTTACATAATGAATGACAAAACACATTTACAAAAATAATAAAACTAAATAAATTGTTAAATAAGCGAATGAGAGAAAAAGAGATTTGTGTTAGGTTTAAAAATGTTTTGTAATCAATTTTTTTAAACATTATTTTAACATTTCTTGCGAATAACATTTCCGTGCGAAATCTGTACGCACAAACGGACGCGAGAGAGAAAGAGAGAGAGAAAGAAAAGAAAAAAACTTAATTCGGGAATTTCCTGCATCTGTCCGGGAGATCCGCGAATTCAAATGTGATGATTACGCGCGAGCGTCGATTACGATTGATTTATTCCGCGGTTCGAAATGCGGTTACGGGCGCAATAAAGATTTCTGATGGCAAGTCCGCATGCGACACGTCCTTCATTCTGACAGGATCGAAAGCCGTAAAAATCCTTGTCGGACGAAAGGGTAGCCAGATCTAGGTACGCATGCGTTTGACAGAAGAGATATATTTCGATCATGGGATTTTGGATAGCCGGCAAGGAATTAGGGGGTACACCCTATTCGTCGTGTTTGTTGGAAACAATGGGCTTATTCGACTGATTGGACTTGGCCGGCGATGTAATGCGAAGATACAACCCTCTCGTAGAAATAGAATATATGTGTACAGTTTTTTTGTTATATCTTATTATTTATTCGGAGGTTTTCAAACAAAATCTTCGTCGTTTAAAACAAGCGCGAGGCAAAAACGAATTTTCAAAAACCCGTTTGCCTCTCAAAAACGTCAGAATTTTCGCGAGCGTCACATCGCGTTTTGTATAAAACAGGGAGAGGGATTTGATATGCTTAGATTTTTTTTTTTTTTTTTTTAAATCTAGTCCAGTTTAAGGCTTTAATTCAAAGTAGCCCGACGTGAATCTCGTGAATAAGGAGCAGCCGCGAGATAGGCGGCAAGTAGTGGGCGTAGCTGACGATAATTTGCATGGAAATTTTTATCGGCCTCGGCCGAAGAGGCAATATCCGGCAGACGCATTTAAAGATCTCGCTGGTGATAATAACAGCCGCAGAAACGGCGGCGGGGGTGGCGTAATGCGCCGCGTACCGAGATGACACGAGTATATCTAAAGACCGTGCCGTGGTTCTCCTCTATACGTACAGAAGACGCGCACATACACAAGGTTCTCGCATGTCTGTCACATCTTTTACGTTAGCTTCCACATTAGGTAATGCGCGTCGGTGGTGTGTGGCGCGAAGGGGGGTGACAGCCATGCCCACCCATATCGTGCTCGCCGCACCGAGGAGGGGAAAAAAAAATGACACCGCGCCCCCTCGCCACTAGATTATATAGATTCTTTCTTTTGCCACTCCGTTCTCGCCTTTCTTTATCGCCGTCTTATGATAATATTATTACATCCCGCGCGACACGCGCCGCCCGATCTTGTACGATTTTTTTTTCTCAAGACGGTATTTGTGACGATTTGTCAGCGTAGAAATGAGAATCCGCTCCGAACCATTAAGTCCTTGTGGCTCCCCTTCCCTCCCGTCCTCGCAATTGAGATCCGGTCTCCTCGCGAGAGTTTATGAAAAAAAAAAAAAAAAAAAAAATTGTCTGCGCTATTATTTTTCCCCCCTCGAAAAATAATAATCGATATCGAAAAGAATACCGTAAGAACGAGCGGGGCGATCGAAGAATCATAGCGATCGCGTCTTCAACCACAAATTGAAGTCTCGACTCACGAAGATCGACGAACTCTCACGGAGAGGGAGGATCCAGAAAAAAAAAATGGACGTTGTGTACGCGAGAGAGTGCGCAACTCGACGATTGTTAGTACCCTAACGGAGGAGCGAGCGATACGTCGCTCCGGCTTCTTGGCCGATCGGCCGGAAAGCCAGCGGAATGCCGCCAAGTGCCGTCTTATGAGCGACCTACCTAGGAGAAGGTCCAGGCCCGGTAAGTGCTCCGCCACTCGTGCACGGATGGTGAGCACGCAGGCACCATATTACTGTGACCGAGTACACGTATCCAGCTCTCAACTGGCTTCTGGGGAATTCCCGCTGAGTTTCTTTCTCTCCTCCCGCCATGAAAGAGTATTTAAGAGACTTTCGCGGAAATAAAAAAAAAAAAAAAAAAAAAACGAAAGAGAAACGAGGGCAGAGAAAGAGAGAAAGAGAGAGAAAGAGATGAGGAAAGAGGGAAACGCGGAGAGGGGGACACGTGTGCGTGCGCCCCGTGGCGGGCACCCCGTCGATACTTCTCGTCGTTTTCGACGAGACCCATCGAAAACAATCGGGTCACAATAGCTTCTCGAGCGTTCTTATTTATTATACTTATAATACGTGGCGCGCAGCATAAAACGCGGCGCGGTCGGATAAACGGTTTTAGAGCGCGCGGTTTCAAAGTAGAGACGTGCGAGAGCGCGTGTGCATTTTGCGCGCGGCCTCAAAAAGCGTGCGTGAAAGAACGCGCGCTTCTGTGTGAAGGGAGAGGCCCCCGAGAGAAGAGTGGTGTCTCTTGTTTTCTCTCTCTTTCTTTCTCTCAGCGCGGCCAATTGACGCGCGTTTGTTGTTGTGTACACCGAAAAATGCCACGCAAACGATATTTTACGTTTAACCATTTGTTCGTTCTATTTACTTGCGAAAACAAAAGTTTTATCTTATTTTTTTACTTCCGACAATTGATTTAGGAATTTTTCTGGCAGTAAATATAAAAAAAAAATACAATTTTTAACAATTGTATATACATTTTTTTTATAGGTTCTCTTTTTTTCTGTAGTAACACTTTCAAGCTTAATTTGAACAACTAGCAGATAGTTTAAGTTCAACACAAGCCAATGTACTGAACGTTGCAAACATAATTTTAAACGTGTAAATTAATACACTTGGAAATTCGAATTAATTTCAACTCGGAAAATTCACCTAAGATGTTTAATTTGCATCTTCGTTGTTATAAATTACTCATTTTATCTCCCAAATAATTTTTACTTGAACATTTTCGAAAAAGTGTGCACACGTCTATTTATCGAAGAGATAATAAGTTTTGATTTTAATCGAATCAGATCTCAATGTTGGCGATCTATTTTAGCGTGTTCGCGCGCGCGAGCGAAGAAATCGGTTGGACAATACATTGCAGTTCATATAACGTATGCAATGTTTTTGTCCCAACTATTCTGGGATTATTGTACGTGCTACCGATGTCGTGAAAACCGCGCTGGTGTGTACATAGAAACTCACGACGTGTATACACGCATTTCTAATGCCTCTTATGCGGGTCTTATTGTGCAACGATCTTTCTCTCTCTCTCTCTCTCTTGTTATCCGCAGCAGAATCGTTACGAGCGAAGATCCACCCTCGACTGCATGAATGCAGTCTACCTGTCGCGGTCGACTACATCACAAAACGTATTAATTCCTTGATTTTTGATCGCGCATTAAGAGTGCAGAAGCAAGCAAAAAAAAAAAACAAAAAAAGAAAGAAAAGCAATGCTCGTAATTGAGAGAAGAAAGACCCAGGCTTTTACAACAATACAATGTTAAGCCACAAAAAAAATATTTTTTCTCACAACTTTTGCAAATTTTATTCCGCGTTTTATTTCGATTCAATCGAAAGCAATTGCCGAAGTAAATGTTACTAATAAAAAAAAAAAACAAAAAAAGGCACTTTAAAACACACAAATCGTAGTTTATCGCGACGAAAATTTCCGGGGAAATTTCACATCGTCATTAATTTAACGATCAGGGGTACTTAAGACCAAAACAAAAATCTACAAAGACTAATTAACATCAATCAAAGTGATTTTGCATATAACCGCCGCTTGTGAATTAGAAAAAGGAAACGAGCGAGGCAATTTACAAACGCATTTACCCGATAATTATTACGACCGGATATATAATTCCGGAATAAAGCAAAACGGCCAGCCTGAAAAAGTAGGAAACTTCTATCGCTCTCTATCGGTGACATTATGACATCGGCTCTGAAATGAACGGTGCGAAATAATTTGTGCGCGCGTATGTACATGGTCCCCATGCTTGTACAGTATTCGAGCGCGTGTGTGTGCGTGCGTGTGTGGTTTGCTGGCCGCACGAGTGGCCGCGGAGCCGCGAGGATCGCGCTAGCCCGTTGTAATGGACGAGTCGCCGCGGGTATAATCGATGTATATCGCCGAAGTACTTATGGCAGCGCGCGTTTATGGCATACGCAACGCTCGCCGCGGCGCAGCGCGTATACCGCGCCCCCGGGGCACACAAAGCCTGGGCAGCGGCCGACATGAAATCCAGTCGAGCACCCTCGATCCACGTCACGTCTGCCACTGATTAACATTAACTTCGTTGGAAAAATTGTACCAAATAGCAGCCGCGCGCGAATTCGGCGCCGACTGACTGACCGGACGCGTGTCACTGTCGTTCCTTTTGTTTTGGATTTTTTTCTTTTTCGTCATTTCGTCAGAAACGCGCGATTGAGGAGCGCTATAACCCAGTTTCCGCTATTTGCATCGGCGCGAGATTAATCGTTGACCGTTGCTTTTATATGTACGTATATATATATAATACGTAATATATATAAAAGCGTTTATATAGTATATATATATATTGCGAGCATTTTATACTTTCGATGGCTGTTATAAAACACGCGAAGAGCACGCGGGGATGAAGTGTGTGTTAAAAATCACAATCAACCCGTCGTCGGGCGCGCATTGGCAACCCGCGCGCCACTGTCATCCCCGAATATCGAGGGCCGCTCCTCGAAAAGCGCGAAGCGCAGGGGTGCAGTTAATTCTAAAGCGATTAGACGCACGCGACGGGGCAAAGGTGTCGACCTGCAATTGACAACGACTCGAGGGTCACGAAGCCTTCGGAAGAAGAGTGAGAGAAGATCGGGGCGTGCGAGACGGCGCGTACGAAGGGGGCGAAAAATTAAATTAAATTGCCCGATCCGTGAATTGACATACTTCGTCGCATGGTCGGAGCACAATACGGGATTAATACGTATGTACACGGTGGGCACGTATAGATTCACGTGTTCACAAACCACCCGTGTTCGGTGTTTCATTGTTCGTGACAGAAAAGAAAGTAACATTTTTTTTTTAATTTTGCTTTTAAAAGATTTTTAATTTTAGTTTTCTTCCTCTTTTAGCAAAACTGCCCGTTCGACAAAGAAAAAGGATTAAAATCGGATCGAAATCGGATATTAGGGATGAACAAATAAACAAGTATAAATTTATTTTTTGTCCAAATCCACGATAAGTTTCACACGCGCAAATTTAATTTTTTACAAAATGCGAATTTATAGGGTTGAAGATCGTAGGTAGGTTCGAATCGTGACACCTGAGCGATACAGCTCTGTATACTGTGAATCAAGCTTTAAAGATGTGACTGCGAATTATTCAAGTCACTACCGTCGGCCGCCACCCTCGATTATGGAAAACAATTTTAATATCGTCGAATAATAGGGAACGGTAGAGGGTAGGTAGCAAGAGAGAGTGAGTTCTGAAAACTCGGATGGCATAAGGTCACGGCGGTGGATAAAGGCGCGGGGATCTATCACCCGATCCCGCGAGCTGGCTACGTGGCGAGCATGTGAAACGGTATTCAATATCTAATTCTTTGATACCGAGAAAAAGCGAAAGGAACAGAAGAGAGAAGAGAAAGAAAAAAAATGGCGAAGAGAAGAAATTTTTACTGTTATCGCGAAATTATTACAGACAATTTCGAGATGTCGTGCAGTTTGTAAAAGGAACAACGAAATCGACAATCTTCTTCTTTTTGCACGTTCCATCACGCGCGACATATCGACGTGACATATTGATTTATTTTCTTGCAATTTTTTCGCACGCATTGTGTTTGCACAATCGCGCGCATTCGTTCGGAAGTAAAAGAAATTGACGCGCGCTACAACATTGTGTCTCGCGCTTGTGTTGTTTGACTCTCGCGAGGAGATATCTCGCGGACTCGCGAGTGAAAAAATGCCGAAAAGCATTTTTCTCCGTCTCCGAGGCAGCACTTGAAGGCAAAGATGAAGACACCCGATGGACACACGTTGCGCCAAGAGGAATAAGGTCAACATCGCGTATACAATACACGTACGCGCGCGCACACATCGCGAGATATCCACCGCGAGGACTGTTGCAAGTACCGACGGATGAAAGAGGCGTGGGAGGCATAGAAAGAAGCTGATGGAGTGGACGCTCCTTGTTATTGTAGCCATAATGGATGGGCAAACATAGCGCGCGACACACGGTGGAAGCCGCTCGGCACGCAGGTATAAAACTCCGCGTGGCTCCGGGGCCCCACACGTGTACCTGCACCGAGTCTGATTACTCGGCAAATATTACGCATTATTTCGTTCCGCTGTTTTGTGGAACGTTACTCAACTTGTCGTGACGTGAAAAATAAGTTCTGCGCCATCGTCGCGGGCGCGCGCGCGCGGGGTGGCTTTGCAGTTCACCGTCCACTTTGTCCGACCTGTGAATAACGTGTAAATAATTAATCTTCTTCGTTGGCACGACAGAAACGACGACCCCTTGTCGCGGCCGATTTCGTGCAAATATTTATTTCATAAATTTCAATGGACGTGCGTCCGCGGGAATGAGGCTCTCTTCTTCATCGGGGTGGACATGTGACAGTAGCAACTGGCAGTCAGACGTGATACGTTTAACGTTGATACATTGATATGTATACAAGCCGGTGGTCGGAGGAGAGCACGAGAAAAGAAACTCGCGACGAGAGAAACCGATCGCAACACGAAAAACCGGTCGCAATCGCGCACACTGACTCGCTCGAAACGCGCGATATGTGATGTAATCATTTTTATCGATTGCGATTCTTTTTTAGAAGATCGTGTATTTTTCGAAACACAGCTTTTTTGCGTTCTTCTATTATTTGAACTCGCAATTTCGTGTTTATCACATTTCTGAAATCTGTTAACACTTTTACTCGCAAAGCTCGTGTTAAAACAAAAGCACAGATTTTCTCCTCCTCCTTCCTTCCCCTCCCTCCCTCCCCATTTCTCGGCGACTGTCTTTGTGATATATATCGAAATAAAGATACGTACATCTGTGAAGAGAAAGAACGGGAAAATGAATTTCGCGGGAGCTGCGTTTGAGAGTTTTCGCCATTGGAGAGTCGCGAGATTCTTCGTCAAACTTGGGTCGACTTTGGCGACTCGGTACCAACAATTGCAGGGTGCGCGTTGTATTCCGCTTACAATGCGAAACGTATTTCAATGAGCGGGCGGCGATGGAATCCGTTTGGAATTAGGGGGCGGTGACTACAGCGCGGGATCCGAGGTGGCGGTGTTCGCTGCGGAACCGCCACCGGGTATGAGGACAGGGCGAGACGATCATTGAAATGGAAATGCCATTGACGCAAAGTGAAAGTAATTAATGGAATATGTCCGAGCGATAGAGTGAATTCGATGCCTGGTGCCATTGTCGCCGTGGAGCGAGATACACGCATACTGCGCGAAACGGTGACTGCCGGAGAGGAAACGAGAGGCAACTGCTATTTTCTAGAGAACGCTGGGAAGAGAGGATGGGAACGGTGGGAAACGAAATCGCGAGAGAAAGAGAAAGAGAGAGAGAGAGAGAGAGAGAAGAAAAGCGTGGAAGAGAATGTAGTAACGATATGAAAAAAATAATAATTTATATACTTTTACTTAACACACAAAAGAGAAAATTTTTTTTTTTCAAATTATTAATATAATAATTGTTGCAAAAGTACAAATAATAACGCTAAATTAATAAAAGAAATAAATAAATAAATTTGCAAATAATTTGATTGATACACTGCAAGGTGTAAGTAATATTTATGTCATATGTGTTTTGGATAAATAAAGCAGATGAGTTTTTCAAAAGAAGGTATAATGAAGGACGGGAGAGTTATATATAAGGAGACCGAATATAATGTACGGGAAAGGATTGCTCGTTGGAGACCAGTTGCCGGCCGTCCCGTGAAAGACAGAGAAAGAGACAGAGAGAGGCGGCGAATTTTCCTAGATTTAATTAATATTTCATTTGCATGCTATTTCTCGCCTTGAGCAGCTTCGTATTGCGGCACGGAACTGTGATCCCCGCGTCTCGCGCCGCGAAGAATCACCACCCAGACGCGAGGGGAGGAGTACAGCCGCTACGTGATCTGTACTCTCCACGTGCACCTCCACGACCGACACGCGCGCGCGCATACACATGCACACACACACACACACACACACACACATACACCAAGCCAGCGCGGACGTTTATAACGGCACGGGGAGAATGCGGGGCTGTATGCGAATGTCTCGTGAAACCGCGCGCTCTGCTCGCTCTCTGTATTTCAATTTAGTACGTCCATTGTTAGATACTAATATTATTCAGTTGGGAATTGTTTCGCGACGCCTCTACCGGAGGAAAGAGGGAAATCTTGATTTTGCGCGACCTCCCCGTCTATTACTCGGTTCCACCCTCATCGTCCTTCTGAATATTTCCGCCCCGTGAAAAAGATATAGATAATAACGAATATAAGATCCGTCGTTTCTCTCGGCACGTCAGTGCCGAAAGAGAATCGGGAAGGGATTTTTTATGCGACAAAAAATTTAAAAAATTACAAAAAATTCATATGAAACAATTCGCACGCGTCATAGTCTGATTATTCGTTCTGGACTAAAGAAAAGCACGTGTCAAATGGAATATTTTATTGCGCAAAGTGAAGTTCGGCGACAAAGAAGCTTCAGCCGATCTCGCCCATGTGTCATTTCATTTTTTTTTCGTACATATTAAATCATACATCGTCCACGCGTATGTGCACACATACATACACACACACACAGGTCTGTGTGCGCACAATTCAGGTTGATGGTACCACCGGATTGCTTCCCGGGGCGAGCAAACATCGGCGCCATGTTTGCCGACGTTCGGCAACACTTTATTCTCTTCCGATCCGAGAGGAGAAGGTTAAAAAAAGATTTCACTTCGATTGGCTTCCACGCACTCATACGTTTGTATATTTAAGCGAACCGATGTGTAACCATAAAAACACGTGCGTGGATACGCGTGTGGATACGTGGAGGAGGGTGGAGAGGGAGTAAGAGAACTCGACTCGGTTCCCATGCGCGCACAGAGAAGACGAAAAGAAATAGCGAGCGAGGAAGCAAATATTGATGGAAGTCGAAAAAATGTTAAAAGCCATCCGACTAGTTATTCGGTCAGCTATATATTCGTCGAGGACGAAAAATTCGTTGTTCCGAAAAAAAAAAAAAAAAAAAAAAAAAAAAAAAAAAAAAAAGAAAAAAGTACGAGCGGTCGGACAACTAAAAATCCTCCTCGGTATTATATAACGTTATCCAATTAGGTATGTCCCGGAATATTATATGCGCAATAGCGTTTCAATGTCACGGAAAAAATAAATATTTCCATCTGACGTGTTTTCACAAGGTACTCTCGTTACTTTGGGCGAACATTCTCGAATATTGTACGCGCACTTAATTCCATCTTAAATTCACAAAAGAAACTTTCAACGCGTTTGTGATTAAAGCAAAGAAATGTAGCATTTCCGTTGTAACACGTTGCGAAAAAGTCGTGATCAAGCAGTAATTAACATTATACGAGTTAATAAAATCCGTAATTGATCTTTAGTTCTGCGACAAATTGACAAATACATTTAAAAAGTAATGACAATAATAATATAACAACAATCGGTGAAAATCGAGTGGAACACAAGGGTTTTTCAGAGCCGATCATCGACACGAACATAATTCGATGAACAATTCCGGCACCTCGATCTCTTTCGCGGGAGAGAATCTTAAATTATTCGGCTTCTATCATCCAACGCGCTCTCTCCCTTTTCTCTCCAACAACCGGATCGGTTTCCAACTCTAACAACCCCTTTCTCCACCCGATGGCTTAAATTCCTGAGTGCGCGAGAGACGCGAGTATAGAAAGAGGGGTGGTTGTTGCACTCTCTGTGACTGCGGATTAAATCCGGTTGGCGGAGGCAAGGGTCGAGGAGGGAGAAGGGGAGGAGGATGGCTATTATGCTCCATTATGAATGGTAACCAGTAGCCAAAGGAAGTAACTCCGCAGGGTGTCGATATATTGCCACCCCTGGAAAACCGGGCGACTACGCCTCGTAAATAATAACCGGGAGCATTATAATGCCGCGCCGGGCACAAATTGCTAGGTATATAACGTCGGGCGCGTGTTCAGGCATCGACCTATTGGATATGCGCCTTGTAGAGGCCAGTCGATTATAGGTATTCCATCGATATCGTGTACACCTAAGCCAGCTAATACACACCACTGGCGTAATCGTTCAGATATCGTGAAGATTTTCCTCCGTCAATCTCGTCTTTCAAAAAAACACTAATTCAATAAAAAAAAAAAAAAAAAAGAAAAAAAAGTCGCTCGCGTCGCGTCGAATGCAGAGTTTTTGATTATTTTCGGTTTCTCTTAAATACTTCAATAAGGTATAGAAAAGGAAGAGATTCAAATATATTAAAATTGAAATATTATTTACTCTCTTTTATACGCGTAAAAAATAATAAATAAAAAATTTATACATAGAGAATTTATGAAAATTTATATCATAATATAAAATTTCTATTATTTCACCAACATATTTAATTTAAACGAACAAGTTTTCACAAAGAGATATAAAAATATTTTTCAACAAAAGTAAACTGTTTTCTTAGAATATTTATCTCTAAAAACTTACTTGCGCGTGACACAACGAAGGGTTTCACTATAGGAACATGTGCGCGTTATTGTGTGGGAAATTTCGTGATGCACCTTCTGCGACTGTATATACGTAAATTGAGCGGCAGAATTGACTAGTCATCGCATTGAGATTGATTTATTGAGAGCGGGCAGTGCGATTTGAGATCGATCGACCATGAAACGAATTCAACGGCGTCACGTATCCCATTTCTTCATCTGCGAACGCGGCGCTCGTCATCCGATACCTTTTCCTTTTGGTCGCTCGAGGATCGCTGAGAGAAATTTTCGTTCAGCCGGAAGAGAAGGCCCAAAAGATCTCTCCGTTGTGTGTTCACGAAATCAGTCCTTTATCTCTCACATCTGGAGAGACTACGTGTCTTCCGGTTTTCTTTTGCCACAATCAATTACATTTATGTTGCGGACGAAACGCAACGTGTAAAGTAAAAATTGATAAAACGTTGCTGTGTGATAATTTACTTTATGCAATAAATAATATATTTATTAATATATTCGTGTAAAATGTAAATTATTGGAAAAACGCGAAATACGTACACACGAAAAATGTGAAAACTCAACATCCATCAAATTAACTGCGGGCCAAAATTATTCTATCTCGCGCGCGCGCGTGTGTGTGTGTGATAAAATTTAAAAAAAAAACTAAAATTATATTTACAGATAAAATTACATATCCATATATAGACGATTATATTTATAAGAGAGATAAGTTATATATAATTATTATAATTATTCGTAGTTGTAATTATAGGGTTTATCAGAGACGAATAGATCAACATGCGGATATGGAGTATCAATATCTCTTATTTATTGGATGTATTTCTTCGGTCTATACATTTTTTTGTCGAGTAACATGGTAACTACACGGTAAAATGATGATTTCAGTCGCTAGCGGCCAGTCTAGATATTTTGTTAGGCGTTAGTTTTTTACTTACAGGCAAACATTTATGTATATTACGTGCGGACGCAATTTCGGCACGCGGTTTTGAATATTATTTTCGGGCAAATCTCGAGATTAATGCAAGATAAAATCACTTATAGCGGATTGTATTTACAGACTCACCTCCCTCTTCTCGGCTTGAGAGTATAATACTCGTCGAACTTGTTACCTACACACATTTATTTGTTCTATATAGTTCATTATCTACACATGTATAAAGTATATTCTGGAGACGAGTCGGCCGTGAATCCGTGAATTTCAAACTTTCGCCGCCGCGTTTCCTCTCTTTCACACGGCGCGTTTACGCGTTTCACACAGCGCGATATTCATTTCAATTTTGCGAATTTTATCGTCGGCGCTTTATCCAACACAGAGATCCTGATTAACCCGAGCGTCTTTTTCCCCTTCGGTCTGAGAAATGTTTAACTATATAGATATACTGAAAAAAAAAACAGATCGTCAGATACTCATCGGGATAATCTCCCGTTGACTCTTCAACGGGGTCGCTTCCAGCGTCTTCTTCTTACGGAAGCGACGTTATATTTGTTATTTTTCCTTTATTGTCTATTCGAACAGCTTTGCGACGTTATTTGGTATTATATGTATATTGTCCCAGTTAGTGATGAGCAAACTCGAGCCTCCGATGGAATCTTGTCTCTGGAGACAATACTTCGTCGTTTCGAGTTGATGATTTTCTCCTCGTGACATAGTTCAGCAGTCATTCGTACAGTTACATTCGTGTGTAACACATATACCGAGCTCGATGTTGAATATTTGCAATATTCGTTGTAAGAAAAAAAAAAAAAAGAAACAAAGCCAAACTTTTCTATCTTGAGAAAGATATAATTTTTGGGACATTCTCAGATTCGCAAACTGTTATTTTTCTCACGCTCGTGATATGTCACACGTCGAGAGAAAATAATCGCGGCACAGTTTCTTTTCGCGTATTTCCCAAACGTGAAAATACGGGGCGATCGTCGTCGTCGTCGTCGTTTGTTGATGAGACTATTAGTGGGGATACGACCAAAAGACGTGACCTCCGTCAGGTCACTCGGAATAGCTGGTCTTGTCGCTGGCGTCGTCGGGACTGGTCTCCCGGTAAGCGTCGCCGGTTCCGTTGGCGTGCAGGCTCTGGTTGGGCGGTTTGATCACGGTGGGCAGGTAACCGGTGCCGGTGTACGGCGCGGCCAGGAAACGATGCCGCGTCGACGGTATTGGCGTGGTGCAGTACGCGGCGCGACTCGCGTAAGCCGCGGCCGAGACCGACGCGGCGGACGCCGCGGCGGCCGACGCCAGGGCGCCCGCCAGCGGCGAAAACGCCGACTTGCGTTGCAGACTCTCCTCGCAGACCAGCACCTCGATGGCGGACACCACGTCGCCTGCGACACAAATGCTCTTTCTTCGACTTCCTTCGCCAACACGTTTTCTTTACGAAAAAAACGCGCGCGCGCGCGCGTCAATCCGAATAGATATAGCGCGTCAAGTCGCCGGTAATAAAGCAATAATACGTCGAGGAAAAAATAAGCGAAAGTGTCTTTGAACAGGAGAAAGAACTTGTATCGGTCAAGAAAGTGCAATTTTTTTAAAATAAAAATTGAGAACGAGATTGTAAATGAGTGATAATTGAGACGAGCAACAAGAAACTTATGTAACGAGATTTAAAATGAGTTTTTTTTTTTCAATAAAAAAGCAGACTTTTTACAGTTCGGTCTTAAAACACGTGCGCAACAGTTTTAAGTAATTGAGAGCAATAACATGTTTCATGCAACGCGCGAGAAAAGAATCTCTTCCTTTATCAAACGAACAGATTTTAATCAAACATTTTTGTAGATACATTATAAAATCTGATAAAAAAAAAAGAAATTGTTTGAAATTGTGACGACAATCCTACCTTTGTAACGATGCAAAAGCGCTTCGACGTCGGCGCGGCGTCTTCCGGGAAACACGCGCAGCAGAAGATCCACCGAGCGTTGCTGCTGCTGTTGCTGTTGTTGTTGCTGCTGCTGTTGCTGCTGTTGAAGCTGCAACCCGCAAGTCTGCTGAATGTTTTGCATCTGCATCTGCATCTGAATCTCCCGCTGTTCGGGGATGTGATGGTGATGCTGATACAACGCCGGCGAGCAATACGCCAGCGAGGTCGCCGTCGGTCCGTAAAGCGGCGCGTAGGGAGGAAAGTGCACCGCGGTCGCCTGCGAACGAGCGATTTTCTCGGTCTTTGTACGTACGATCTGTCGCCGCAAATGCGTGATTTTACTAACTTCATTTTACGTCTGCGACTTCTTTTTTTTTAAAAAAAAGAAAAAAAATATATTTTCTAAAGAAACATTTTATTTACGCCAATTTATACAAGAAGAAATCAGATTGTAGTATACAAACTTCCGTCATGTCAATTTAGTTGAACTTTTTTAATTGAACTTTTGGTTGCAATGTAAGAAATGCAGTTTGATGAGAACTTATGTCGCCGATCTGACGAAGCAAAGATTTTTTTTACCGGGCAACGTTTAAAATCTAATAGACTGAGACGTGACTCACAGCTAGCGGGGGTAGCGGGGGACTAGGTCTAGGCTGTACCAGATCCACCGGTTGCAGGGTCTGCTGCGTCTGCGGGGGACTGCCGCTTTTGCGCAGGCTGAGGTTCTCCGGCGCCGGAGTGTCCTCTCGCTGCGGTGTCAAGGCCGGCGTCAGCGGTGGCGTGTGCGTCGGACTCTGCGAGCCCGGCTCGGGACTACCCTCCTCGGAGTCGTTCAGACTGCTGGTGCGCTTTCTCGTTGTCGTCGTCTCGGATTCCGGTATCCCCGACGACGTCGACACCACTGTAACGTATCCGTCGCTCTTGACGAGAGAGTTTCGCGAGTAAGATCGAAAAAAAAAAAAAAAAAAAAAAAAAGACGCGCAATCGAATCTGAGGAGGGACGATCTTACCCAACGAGCGATCTCGCAACTCGCCACCGGAATCGGAATCGCGATCCTCCTCGTTGGCGGTATCGCTGGTCGACAGGATCGTCGCCGTCGTGTTCTCAGACAGTCTAGATCGCTTCGATCCTGAGAAAAAAATTCCGCGATTATATCGAGCGATTAATTAAAACACTTGATTCGTCGTATCGAAAGAAAAAAAAAAATCTACTTTGGTTCCTATTTGTCGTGTTCAATAAATAATTAAATCAGCACCAACACACAGGAAGAGAAACGCGTGTTCGCTTTTGTACGACAATCTTTCAATACTTGTAGCCAAATAACCGACTTATGTACTAGCAAACTTTGCGATTCGAGATTCAATAATCTGTACACTGCTGCTTAATAACATCCGAGGCTCTTGACAGCGTCGTTATGGCACGCGCGTGGGCGTGTGCGCGGAGCACATGCACAGCAATTGAGCCGTCGGCAATGCGTGAAAGAATCCTTACTTGGGCGAGTGGTTGGTTACGATTAGGTGGTAGAAGTCTGACCGCTCGTTAAAAAGTTTAACCGTCCGTTTATTAGTAAGGGAGAGAGAGATTGATAGGTCGAGGGAAAGTATGTAGCTAGAAACGAATACGCGGATTTCTGTGTTTTCACCCTTCTTCTCTCTCTCTCTCTCTCTCCCCCTCTTATCAACCCGCCCTCTTGTGCGCGTGCACGTGCGCCCCTTCGCGTGCCGTTTAAGCACGGAAGTCTTTAATGTGCGCTTAACCACGGATTTCTCCATTCGTTGAATTACGTTCTTTGACGGCGTGAGTCGGTAAACGTAATAATTTATCGATTGTACGCGGGAAGAAAAAAAAAAAAAAAGTTTCGCTATTGTATGACCGGCGAGAAAAATTTGCCTATTGAATTTTTTTTGTGTGTGTTTCGCCAACAAAATGTTTCGCTCGCGAAACAAAAAAAAAACAATAACACAATCTTGAGAAAAAATTCTCAAAACAAATTTTTTTCCGCCAGGCAATTAATTCAATTCTTTCTTACGCGATTTTTCGAATCTTTCTAGCGTTCTAGGTATCTTCTTTTTTTCTCATGTTCATCTTTTGTTATGTATAAAATTCTCACTCTAATCGTCTCTTAATTAAATCGCAATCAATTCCACGTTAATTTGATTTTTCTGTTCTTCCGCAAAGTAATAATATCGCAACACCCTTTCAAGATGGGAGGGCGAATGACGGGAATTGTTTGCGGATTATCGAGAGGGAGAAGAAAATTTCTCGCCATAAGGATACAGCTATCTGCGTGCAGCCTTTGGTATCTAGATAATAACATTAATAATTGACATCTCCGGCCGACGTCAAAAGAAAGGAATGCAATATCGAGAGCCGCGGTGTTAATGTAGCTGCCGCACCGGAGAGAGGATTCTTTAACTCCCCTCTCTCCCTCCCGACGCGCATTCCGGAGCGTTTGTGTAAGTGTTGCACACACCGACGCCGTGTATTCACGGCTGCATGTAGGTAATCGCCGGTAGATATTACCGGCGAAGACCGTTATTAAAATATCATTCTCTCTCTCTCGCACAAGAACCCCTCTTTTTCTCTTTCTTTCTCTCTCGCGGCATCAACCCCTCCAGGCTTTCATCGTGTGTGCCACTCACGACCGCGCGCACGACGTTGAAATTCATATCCCCATGTAACCTTCATAAAGTCCCGTGGCAGCGTAACGAAGTGCACATATCTCGCCGTGTTCTTGAGGGTGTCGAGTATGTCAAACACGTACGTAGCTCTCTCTCTCTCTCTCTCTTTCTGCGCAGGCGGACTGTTCAAACACACCGTCACGATTCCGTCACGGTTTGTAACAATAGAAAAAGTTCAATTTCACGCTAAGTTCGTGTCTTCGCGCTCGACGTGCGCACTCGGAGATGTCGTGTACGGAGTTTAAGATGATCGAAGGATATTTCACATCGGACGAAAAACTTATCACATCAGTCAGTCTTGAAATGTGCGTCTTATAAAGTATATATATATATATATATATATACACCGTGCACCTTAGCGCGGTGTCCTGATCCTGGAAAGTGTCTAATCAAAGGCGGGAAAGAAAACCGAGACCATTGTGTAACGTCGCGCAACTCTCCTTTGAGCCGAGACGCAGCAACGCGGGCACAATAGGGAACACAGTATCGCAAACAGGAATCTTTTCTCCCCTCTTTTCCTCAACTTCTCTCTCGTCGGGTACTTGTCTTGTATTTCGAGAAGGGTGCGTGTGCAATTTATTGTAATCTCTCCTGTCCCGGGCACACACGAATGAGAGATCTAACTTCTCTCTCTTGGATGTCCTTCTGAAGCGGAGCCAACGCGTACACACACACATACATATACATAAGCTCGGCGTGTATTTTGAGACCCGCCTCTTCGGTGAAGTTAATAAAATTCAGTTGTGTGTTGGAGAAGAAAAGTGCCGGGAGGTACTTCGGATCGTGTCGAAACGTGCGGAATATAACGCGCAGCGGATAACGCACATACATACGTGCACATATCCTTTGCGCGACGCAAAAATAATTATCTAATCTCTTGCAAGTGTAATCGCGACGATCATATCGATCATCAACACCCGTCACAGACAAGTTCCGCCCGCCGCGTTCTTATACAACGTGTGATTCGAGCGGGACGAGAACGATGGAACGGAGAGGTGTGGCAAAGATTAATTAGACGTGTTCGGCGATGTACATTACGAGTGGAGCTCGCACAAACCGGACCTCTCTTGACCAACGATGACAAGACGCACTCGAAGCAGATACACACAATCGGCGGCGGCGGCGGCGACGGCGGCAGCGGCGGCGGTGGTGGCGGATGTTGTTGTAGGTCTACGCCCTAACCTGCGGCGGCGTGGCGTATCAGCGCACGGTGGAGACAGACGCGGACAATGGAATCATGCGAGGACAATACCGAATAATTTAGAATGGCACATAGATATCAGGAGAGGCTCCCGGCCTACGGCGGCGGCGCATAATAGAGAATAGGAGTAATAGGACACAGCCTGCGGGGCAACTGTGGAGGACACGAAACATCCCTATAAATTAGGCTTAGGCAAAACGAGCCCTAACCGCGCGTGTGCGCGTCTCCCCCGCACGCGAATACTTCTCTCGTCTGTCTTCTTATCTCGAAGACAGAAGCGGGTACGTATTTGCATTTTTTTGAAGTTCTAACGCGCGAAAGAAGGCAAACGCTTCGTTTCGATCTGATTGTCGAGAAAAAAATTCAAAAAACAACTTTCCAATTTCTTTGGAAATTGTGTATTCTTGTCTAAAAAAAAAAAAAAAAAAATCATCTCGATCGAATTGTGCCGATGTCGCGCAATTTTTACCGCGCGATACTACCTAGCGCGTGTTACTTTATTTTGCTCACACTTTTATGTGAGACGTCGCGAAAATTTCAAGTTTGCCGATTCCGTGCTTGGAAGTTTGTCGCGAGGGAGCGTCGACGGGAGAAAGAGAGAGAGAGAGAGATAGAGTATGAATTATCAGTACCTATTGTTCGAAAGATCATAAAGTAACTGGAGTGTGGTACGCGCGGCGGGACTCGGAAACGCTTTCTCTTTCTTCGGGGCCGCGCATGGCGATTGATAAACGGCCTTTGTACATGATATTAATTCCGGCGGAACTTCAATTCAATTACAGCTGGAAGTAATTTACGCCGAAAGTTTCTACCCGATATAAATCAAAATCTTACCTGTTTGTGACTTCGTGATATTAATAAATACTTACACGTACTCACAATATGTGTCTGTGTGTGTGTGTTGTGTTCTCTCTTATTTTTGGTATCTTATTATCGACGAAACGATATCTCGAACGGTATTTCGACGCGAACCATACGCGTTCCACAGAAAACACGGTGGAAACCAAGTAAAAAATTCCAAGCTCTGGAAATGATTATACCTAAAATCGATAGAACAATCGTGTCTCGTGTACGAAGCGGTCTCGCACGGTATCAATTAAATTCTATGAAAGAACGCGACTCCGGAGAGGAGGAGGAGAGGAGGAACTCTCGCGCGACTTCAACCCAGTCAGAATACGCGCGCCATACACGTTCTCTCGCTTGCAGCAGAGCTTTTAGGCTCGAGCCCGGAAACGAGATCTGAGCAACGAAGAAAAGACTCCCATTATTACGTATCGATACGCTCGGAAAATAGCAGCGCCCGATCTGCCGCGCAGAAATGACGCAGTCGATTCAAGAGTCGCGGTGCGAAAGCTCGAAGAAAAAGCAAATTCCTTGCCGGGCAACAAAGAGAGAAAGAGAGAGAGAGAGAGAGAGAGAGCGCGAGAGCGCGAGGGAGAGAGAGAAAGAGAGAAGCAGGAATGAGACAGAAGAGGAAGGAAGGGTCCTTCAGCCAGCAGCGACAGCAACAGCGAGCAACAGCCCGATCAGTCATTAAATCGTCGCGATTCCCTTTTATTTCCGCTGGTCTGTGTGTATTACACACGGTATACGTGTATACACACATACACGTGTGCGTGTATATATATATATATATATATATATATATATATCTATATATATATATCTATATACATATATATATATATATGCTGCGCGCGTGGGAGCGTTTTACAACGTCCATGTGTTTTTCGCGCTGTATGTCGCGATGAAAGGGGTGAATATAGGGCCGCGGGATGGTTGTGTGTACATACCCCGGGGATGTATGATGGATGGAGGGGGTGAGAGAAAGTCAAGAGAGAGAGAGAACGACAGAGAAGTAAAAAAAGTGAAGGGAGAGAGAGAGAGAGAGAGAGAGAGAGAGAGAGAGAGAGAAGGGAGAAAAGCGAGGACAGGGAGAGGAGAGAATGCTGGAGAGCGATCAGGCGTAACGTTTTTAATTGTTTCGCGCCCAGCCGCCTTTTGTTTTGGCGTTTATACCTCCTAAACGTTTGCCAAGCTCGCTCTTCGACGGTGGTGTACTTTCCCGGTGGGAGAGAGGGACGGACGAAGGGAACGTGATATTCGTACCTCCCTTACCATCCCCTCGGTCGTTTTCATTCCCTTCCATTCCTCCCCCCCCCCCTCACCCAACCACGAGGGTTTCTTCGAGAGTCCTTTCGCTTCGTGTCTTGCTTCTTTTTTTTTCCCGAGGAATATAACGTGATCGTTAGTTTTTTCTTTCTAACTTCCGCCCTCCCCCGCGCGCCAGTTGGTACAGCGATGGCTTTCACGCTCGGCTGGATGCTCGCCAATGCGTTACGTTCGCGAGGTTGGGCCGCCATGTTGTCGCGTGTCGGAAAAGGAAAGGTTTGTCCGCGTCCTCTCTCCCTCACGGCTCCGCTCGGCTACATAACCAGTTTGTGGCTTATTCAATTAAGCCTCCCCCTCATTACTTTTTGATTCTTTTGTCGCGTCTTTTTCTTTGAAAGTAATTAAAAATATATATTTAAGTTTTTCTACGGAGAGCGATCAGAGAAAATATTTATCTACAACTATCCGAAAAAAAGATATTCTTAATGTTTTCTCCCGTCTCGTCATCGAGTGCATTCGATACTCTTCCCGCTGAAATGTTATTAATTCATCTGGATGAGAGAGAGAGAGAGATAGTCTTTTCATGATCGTGGCGGAAACCTCCGAAGTCTCTGCCACAAAAGCAATAAAGTGTCCGATTTCCATTTCTTTTCTGTTGTCTTCGCGAAAATAACCGACACACGGCTTCCGAAAATCAGTTTCGGTCCTCGTCCCAAAACTAGGCCGTGTCTCCCGCGTGTAAAACGCGTATGAGGTGCGAAACTCGCTTCGAAGAAAAATAAAGAATTATAAACGCACGTTTAGAAAAGAATTTAGCTCGGTTCGTTCGAAATTGTCTTCTCAAAAGATTGCAATAACATAAAAAAAACAAAACAAATACAATCGCGCGTGTACTTATTTTACGCGTGTACTTATTAGACCGTGAGTTTAGTATCGAGCTATTCAAAAAAAAAAAAAAAAAAAAATCGCAAATACTGCCTGCCCGTAGACTGTATTTGTGATGGCGATGTCTTGAGAGCGCTTTTCCAGGCATTTCCATGATTTTCAAATATTTTGAAGCGCCGAATAACAACTTGACGGCTGCCCGTAGTACACTTCCATATAATTCTTTGTGCGTTGAGAGGATTCCCGCTTCTTTTACTTGCTTTACATTCACACCGAGTTACCGGCATGAAATCACGTACGTGAAGTGGTATTTAGCGACATTCCCGTGGATCTCGGGATCGATCAACAAGAGATCGGAGCTGCCAAGGTTCCCGTCATCCCGCCGTACGTATCCCCGTGCGAATCCGACGAAGCGAGGAGAAACGTACGAGAGTCAGAAACGCACGAGTTTTGTTCAAACACTCTTAGCGGACGTGCTCCTTCGGCGGCGTTGCACACGTGTATATGCATTCGATCCCGAGAGCGGGTACACCTATGCAAATAGGTAAGGTCGGTCTCGGGGTCTTACCTATCATCTGTCCGCGTTTGCGTGTTCTCCGAAGTCCCGCTGACTCTTTGCAAACAATGTTGCGAGGCACGTCGTAAGAGCGATAAGTAGCCGCGTGTCGCGATCATCCCGGACTTATCCGAATCTGATTACTCAAATTCTATTTGCGCCTTGCCGAGTTCCTGAGTCATGCGTGTGCACATGTACGTGCGTGTGCTCGTCTCCTTCGTCGAGTTTTTTTTAAAACTCGTACTCGAGTTTTACGAGTGAAACTGTTTTTGAAACATTACCAATTATTTTTTGTGTTACAACAAAATATATTCTGTATACATATCTACAGATATATATATATATATATATATATATATATATATAGACTGTGATTTCATGTCTCTTTCAGAAAGCTGTAGTTTTGACATTTTTATTTGCGGGCGTTTATGGACGACAGCGCGGTTGAGGGAACCTTTCGACAAGAGGTTCGCCATATGATCGGAATCTTTCTTGATGCCGCTTGCTTCCGCATCGAGGACACGTACGCCGCGTGAATTCACACGAGCGCAATCTAAGAGGAGCGCGCAGGGGAGCGTATTACAGCGGGGGCGAAATAATTTCCTGATGTCCTCCGCAGTCACGAAGGACGAAGAACGGAAGCGAACTGGTCTTTCACAAAGTTTCTTGGACACTTGAAGAAGCTTCTCTCTCCTGCGAGAAACTGCCGGATAATGGTCCCCCGGTAAACGGAGCGACCGGAGTGATCCTTACGGGGATAAAGGGTGTGTCGCACACGTATGAAAGACGCCCTGTACGCGTGCATGTGTGCACCACACACACACACACACCGACTCCTACAAAGCATACGTATCCCTCTCTCGCTGCTGGCTTCGCCAGCGGAGAATTTCAGCGGAAAGACCAAATCTCCACATCCTCCTTTTCGAGACGTAATGACTGTGCCCCGCGCGCGGCAGTTTCGCCCTTTGCTACCGCGAAGCACCCACCTTCGTGCACTTCAATCGCTCGTAAATGTCAGTTAGCGTGACTCAACTGCAGGCGATTTTATGACAATATTTTACGTGTACGCTATTTAAATTCTCGTTTACACGCGCATAAAAATACATACGTAGTGTTAAATTTAAGAACATTCTCTGATTAGAAAATTAATAAATCACTGAGATTTCCTCTTGGATATATTAAAAAAATTGAACATTAATTCCCGAACGTGTAAGATAAATATATTTTGCATTTTTTTTAGCGATGAAAAATTAATCTGCGTGCAAAATAGTTTCGAGCAAAATTTTTGTCATATATATACATATATGTATATGTATATATGTATATCTGAAAATGACCGAAACGTAGAATACGCGACAACGTTGTGAAAAGATCGGAATAAAAAGAACTCGAATTTTTTAGTTGAAATTTTCTTCCGCGCGTTCGAAGAAAGAGATCTCATCTTTCTGCTTTCGCAAAGTCGTGAGTGTCCATTCCCTTAGCATTAAAGAGGTGGATATCTCTTTCCCCGTTCGCGATATAATAGGGACTCGTCGAGTTTCTCTCCGCCACCAAGAGGGCACCCACCCACTTGGCAGCACAAGCAACCTCGCGATCTCACTAACTTACTCGGAAAGAGGGAGAGAGAGAAAGACAGATTTTGTGTGTGTGTATGTATGTGTGTGTGTGTATCACCGACCAACCTAGAATCCCCCGCGGTCGAAGGCACTGGCCCGAGAAATTCAATTACTGCTAAACTTCTCGACCGGAGACTCTCCCCGGTTCATCTATATACTACTGTAAGCATTCTGTTTCGAAGATCGGCCAGAGAGACATCTTACATCTCTCCCTTGTCTCGCAGGTACGCCGCGGTACATTTCGGACCGTAATTGAAACCAGGTGCGCTCGAAGGGTTTCCTCATCACGGCGAGATAGTAGTTTGTTTTTTTTTTTTCGTTCTTCTTCGCAGTTTACTTTTTTTTTTCTTTTCATTTACTGTTTCGGTGACGTCGAAGAATATCTTTGAAAAAAGAAAAAATTTCTCTAAAATTACGCGTTTTAAAAGTGAGTTTTCACGGCATTATATACGAGAAATAAAATACAAATGTTGAGGAGTTGCGAAACGGATCGCAACTTGCGCACTCTTCTGTTCCGCAAGTGGAAAACGAACGCGCGTGCAACGAAATGTGTCAGAATGTACACACACACGCCGAGTTTTATTATTTACAGCCGCGCGCGCACCAACTTTATACTCGCGACGCAACAAAATGCAATGCACCTCTTTCGAACGCGTCACTGTCAGATGATGTGTAACGATAAAATGCAACGATAGAAAAGCGCTACACACGGAGTGCGCTCGTAACAAACACACCGATAATCGAGTGCGACCGCATTGTTGCGTAAAGTGTATTTATCGGCCGGAAAAAGTTGATTTTCGTGTGACGTACAATCATAATATAATAAATGTCAGAGCGAATCTTAATACCGTGACGTTATCGAAGATTTATTTCGGTCAATGTGAGCCAACGTGCAATACGTATATATTTTTGTATTTATTTAAACGCGTAAATTAATACACAATAATTTCAACCAAATTCGAAACTCTTTATCTAGAGATGCTCAGTTTGCATCACGGGGATGAAAAATAATTTATCCCTCTATGGAAATTAAAAACAAAAAAAAAAAAAGAAAGACTTCGGCCAAGAGTCGAACTCGGACTTTTCGCGTTCCGCGTGTGACGTTATCTCATTGTTTTTTTTTTATTTTTATTTTTGATATCGTCGCACTCAAAGGGAAGATACACGAGAACAAAAATTCGGGTGTCAAATGTCGCGGCTGGACGAGCTGGCGAGTTTTAATTTTTATTGATATAGTGGAGAGGCGCGCGGTTTTCTCAGAAGAGCGCACTTGGGCTTATGTGCCAAGTCGCGTGTTTGCTCCACTTATAACATATATATATATTTTATATATATATATACGGGGTGAGAATATAAGGAAAAGAAATTCTCTACGAAAGAGGCGAGCGCGAAAGGGTCGAGGTGAGCGGGAGAGCGAACGGGAGAGAATTAAAGGCCGCCGTACTAACGAGTACGACTTTTGATTCGAGTGGTATAATAAGGGTCCGCGAGTCTACATGACTATTATTTACTTAACAATATTATAGCCCGCGGCCACTTGTCCTACTTAAAGGCGTGGTGTACGCACGTTCCTAATGGGCACTCGTCCGCAAGTCATGCGTGCACCGAACGCGCCCCCATTTCTTGTGGTCGCGTGCCGTCGATTATATTACGGACTGCGTGCATATACTATACCGCGCGCGCTTTCGCTAAATAGCGATACGCTTACTTATATTCTATCTATATTTGCCGCGCAATCGTCTTCAAACAAAATATATTGGCACCGCATTCACGCGAGGCGAAAGTTACCAACACGCAATGAACCGAAGATGAAATCCTCGAAGAAAGATGTGTTTTTGTTGCGGTTTTTTGCACATACATGGGACAATTTCTAATGCCTCTGACGGGGGGAGAGATTGCGAAAAGAAAGATCTGCGGGAGAAACTACAAGTGGCGGTGTTTCACTCACCGGCGACGACCGCGGCGTCGCTCTTCTCGATCTTCGGCTGCCGATACTCGTCCTGGGTAGACCTTTTTCGCGGCAATAGACCACATTCCGCGGGTTGTTGCTGTTGAAGCTGCGTCTGGATGTGTGCGGCAGCGGCGGCGGCGGCTGCCGCGGCCGCCGCGGGTATCGCGAGACCCGCCGGACTCGCTACGTGCGCCGGATGCGGGGGCGGACTACCGGCTGGTGTCGTACCGGCGGTTGTCGGCAGAACCGGAGCGGTGGTGCAACTGCCGGCGTTATATTGCAATTGCAGGCCCAATTCGCGCGCCTCGCTCTCCTCCTGGGCCTGTTGCCGTCTCAGCGCGACCTGACAGAACAGTTTTTTAGATCGTCGCGTTTGAAAAGAATAAACGCGTGTAAAACAGTTTACTCGAATGAAAAACACATGGTCTCTTTAACGTAAGCAATTCTGAAATGATGTAATCAATATCACAATTGCCTGAGAATATTTTATTCGCATTACATTTATATATCGCGCGCGATCAGATTTTTCTTTTCGTTACAATTTGGCGCTCGGATCAAGAGTGTATTGATTAAATAGAGAGCGCGGAAATACAAGACACACGTGAATGAGATCTCGAGTGAAACTAAACCGGGCCCATTGGATTCACAAGCTCATCACACACATGTCGATGTTTAGAACGAAATCTTAGATGTGCCTATATAGCATTACGGTCCTGAAATGTTACATGAGCTGGTAACTCTATCCGTGATTTGGCTGTTATACCGACGATCCAAATGTAAGCCCACCGAAATCGTATCGATTCCACACTCTCTGCATTCGATATATACGTACATATCCGACAAGTTCTTTAAGTAGAATCTAGCCGATGATAGAAGAGAGTTTATTTCTTTTTATAATTTTACACGCGAAAACATAAAAAAAAAAGATTCATTTTGTAAGAAATATATATTCCTCTCTACCGAGAGGACACACGCGATTCAAAAGAGTCTGTAAATGACAAATCAGCGACACGTGATTAAGCATATCGGCGACCTCGAAGAATATATATCTCACCTGAGCAGCCATAACGCGTTGCCTCTCGGCGATGAGGGTGCACTTAGCACACACGCAATCCCGCCACCGGCAATAGCGTTTGTGCCCTTTGAGCGCGGACACGACTCCATGATTACGGCATCGTGCGCACTTGGGGGTACGTTGGTATCTTTCGTTGGCGCGCAGAAAAAACGCGGCCGGCAGCACGTGATGTTGCTGCTGCTGCTGGTGCTGCATCAGTTGGCCCACGTCGACGCCGAGATCGACACCGCGGGGTAGCGACATGATGTTCGCTGTGTTTCGGCGATTGATAGCACTTGCCGACGACGATAACGACGATGACGATCAGCAGCAGCGCGATCACCGCGCGCCGCGGAAAATTCGTACCGGGCGCGAAACCGCATACTCGATTACGCTCACCCCCATGCCGGAGACGATCCTGAGAATCCCCCGGTGGTGATTTGCTTTGGTGGTGGCTGTGGTGTGGTGATGGCGATGGGCCACACAGCGGCCTTGTCACAGCCAAAACGACACGGAAGTGCGCTTCTCTCAATGCGCTCGCACTGTACGACGCGTGACACAGGATCTGACGGTACCTACGTGCACCATTCTGAAGGACGTGTTCGATCGAAAAACGTTTTTACAATGATTCGCAACAAATACGATGTGGCAATTATCTTCTCATAATTGTGAACGCGCACTTCCGTATTAAATTCCGTATAACGTGGGCCGCTATCTGTCACACGACACCCGTTTCGTTCGGCTGTCGGGGGCCGAAATGCGGAATCGCGCCCCACGACACACACTCTCTCACCCCCCCCCTTCCCTCCTCTCACTCCTTCTCGCTCGCCGACATTGTCAACAATTGCAGCATCCCGGGTGAGTCGATTCAGGTAGCGCGCGCGGATAGACGGAGAGGCGGTAGCGCGGTGCCGGTGGTGGCAGCAAAGTGGGAGCTTAAAGGGGCCGCGGCAGCAGCGACCGTTCTCTCTCTATCTCTCTCTCCCTCCCTCCCTCTTTCTCTCTCTCTCTCTTTATCGACGACAGAGGGAGGACATAGGAAAAGGAGAGAAATAGAGTGAGAATAAAGGACAGGAGATCGGGGAGGGATAGGGCAGAAACTAACGGTCCCCTCCACACTCCGCAAGCGCGAAATAAAACACTGTGCCACAGTGTTCCACCCCGGGGCCTCGGCCAAACGCGTGGCCGCGGCGCGCTGCGGCCACGCCCCCGCCCGTCGCCGATTGGCAAGTTCGCGCTGTACCAAACTGGAGATGTTAAGAGTTTATATCTGCCGCGGAATGAAAGGGGGACATACCTAGTCGCGTACCCACCTACCTATATACCTTTGCTACCCGCTCACCCCGAAGGGTGTAAGTATATGCGTCGATTGTGTGTATCTTCCATACGGCGGCGATGATGGTAGTAACGGAGATGGTAGTAACGGTGGTGGTGTTGGCGGCGGCGGCGGCGGCGGCGGTGGTGGTGGTGGTGGTGGTGGCAACGGACAAACACATTACTCTTTTATTTAAAACCCGTTCCCGCATAAAATACAATGCGGAGCGATGCTCAGACGTTTCTCCATGCTCCGCCTTTTGTTTCGACCGACTGTTCTTAACTACGCACGCCTTTCTCGTTTCTCTCTCTTGGCTCGAGGAACGTGTCCTTTCTTCCTTTTTCTCTTCTTTTTTTTTTTCCCTTCCTTCTTCGTGTCACGGGTCCTCTCTCGCTGCTCGCTACACTCCCCTACCCATTCCACCCCCTTTCCCCTCTTCTTCTTCGCTCTCTTTTCGCTGGATACGGTCTATAAACCGCAACCAACACCGTCATCGCGACGAGCCTTCTTTGAATCATATTGTACAATGAGATTTGAATGGTGTGGGGTGTGGAGAGAGAGACGGAGAGCCAGGAGCCCTATTGTCGTTTCACCAATGGCGGCCGATTTTATAGTGATCTAATGTACAGATGTTATTTACCCCGCAATGAGAATAGAATAAAAGCATTGTGCGCATTATATGATTTGGATCGCGTATCTCTCCACGTTTCTACCTACTTACCTGCCCTCTCCCCCTCTCTTTTACTTTCAATCTAAAACTAGCCCTAATAAAATCTACTTTAACTTGTACCTAAACGCCCGACGTATAGGTACGGCAATATGGATGAAAAAAAAAAAAAAACCGTTTTCTTCCAAGTAACAATTATCATTCATGCGCGTCTCATAAAAGAGTGACACTTTAAAGGGGACAGGTTTACATAAAACGAGACATATAATCCGTAAAACTGGTTCTGTCTCCCTTCCTCTCCCTCTCTCTCTCTCTCTCTCTCTCTCTCTTCGGGAATAAAGCTGATAGAGAATGTAAAACACAATCGTATTCAATTAACATCGCGCATTTTCCATATGCCTTTTTTCCGGCGAGCTGCTGCTGCTGCTATTATTATTATTATTATTATTATTATATAAATGGATAAGTACTTGATTTATGTCGCGAGTCATTGAGCGTCAAGCGCAACACACTTTGGCTAAATTATCCACATTGTAATTTAGCAATCGACAGAATTAAAATACACACACACATATATATATATACATATATACACACACGAAATGGAAAATCTGTCATCGAGAGTGTCACACAAGGGTGCGCAATAAATACAGGTAACAGCGAATGGAGAAAATCACTGTTTTCGATGACGTCCCCGCGTAGGCATTTTTCATTTGACGGGGGCGAGGCAAATTTGGAGCAATAATAAAAGTATTTCGATGGTAGTATTTGTCGCCAATATATATACATATATATATATATATATATGCCTATAGCACGGACCTTTTTTTTACTCCTCGGTCACTCAAAGCGAATGTATGCACTGATGGGGAAATCAATAAACCAATAGGTACGCCAATACATGCCCGCTTTTATAAAGTATCGCGTAATTTTTTTGCACACGATATCAAAAAACACGAAATTGAAAAAGTTTTGAAGCAGATGGAAATATCCATCACGCAATTACAGAGATTCGATAGCACTTTCTTTTTCGGGTTTAGATCGTACACGATCGAATCAATCTCTCTTCGCGAAAGTTGATGAAAACGTGACTTTTTACGTTTGTTTTTTACACATTTCATAAATTTTTCTCTCCCGTGCTACTTGAAGAGAGTACGTGTGCAAAAAATCGATCGATCTCTCTTTATCTCGCGGGTTTTCATAATTCTTGCGCTCGTGAAATGTTTCCAAAAGTATCCGATTTATCTTTGATGTCGAGTGGCTCGACGACGCCCATTGTTCGCCCACGCACTCGAGATCTCTCCCTCGAGCTGTGCGTTGTAATCTCCCTCGAGGTAAATAGAGCGATCGAGATCGCGGCAATATATCGAATTACGATGTTTGCAAACGTCGAGTTGACCCCGGAGTTGGCACCGCACACGGGCCGATTGAATTGAATCGTGTCGCGATCGGATAAGCGAGATTAGATTATAGTCGCCACGTCAAAGCCGCACAAAGAAATCACAGGTAAAGTAGGTGCTTGCACCTAACGCGGTTCCCATAGCTTTTCTTCTTCCTGCAACATCGAAGAACTCGTAGTGTAACCTGTTTGTTCAATGGCAATACAATAATCGCTCGATTGGAAGAGATTATCTCACGTAAAATCTCTCTCCCAATAGTGTTACGTGAAAATATACTTGCCTGTTGCGCGTTGCGAGATAAAATACAATGCTGTTTTACTTTGTGTTTAACACAAAGTGTATGTAAACCCCCTCATGTGGGGGTTTCTCTCTCACAATTCGAGATACGAAATTTGCTCGAGTAACTTGGGTGATCAACGGAAGGTTGTAAAATGTAAATTTTTTTGAACTACGGGAAGAAGAGAGATTGTGTTGCATGTAAAAATTACATATATAAAATATCCAAGACGATGACGATTGTCCGTTAATCTCGCACATCCTTAGATGACACTGGCACATGTCGGTGCACACACTCATGTGAATCCATATATCGCTCTACTCCATTCAAGCCCGCTTCCAGTGGGGGGAAAGGTCGGGCGCGGGGGGGAGGGAGTTGCGTTGAAGCTCGCGCGATATCTCGTCGCGATCTACCGCGCCGGTGAAATACCGTATGACTTTTTGACGTGCTTTTAACAGATTGAATTGAAAATGGCTCCCTGGCTTTTCCGATATATCTACCCGCCTAGCATATCCGAGCCGAAACGACCGACCGAACGAACGGACGAGGGAGAGACATGAGAGAGATATATAATTCTTCTTCTCTTCCTTCCTTCTCTCTCTCCCACTCTCGGCGATCTCTCGATCTCTCGACACCCCTCGTTACACCTCCCCCCTGGCGAGTCCTCTCTCTTCATTTTTGCACATTCGCTGATGCGGCACATTGCAAGCTGCGCCGGCGGAAACGACGTTGGGTGGAAACGACGGGAGGTAGAGAGGGAGAGAGTGAGAGAGAGAGAGAGAGAAAGAGATAGCGGGCGACTGGATCGGTCAGTCTGTGCCAGGAGAGTTGCGAGGAGGGGGCGAGGGCAGAAATAATGTCCCCGGCGCATTTTTTAAAGCCTGCGAATCCTGGGGTGGTGGTCAGGACTCTGCGGGGAAAAAAAAAAGTGACGGACGCGCGCGGAGATATAGATATGTGCGCGGAGAGCTGGTGCGATATTACGGGCCGCAATAGCCCCGGTCCGGTCGGTCGGTCTACGGCCGGATGTGAAACGGTCAAAGCTAAAAAGCACTCTCCGCCGAAACGGGCTATATATTATCCGCAACCCTTCAAACACAGAACCGCGTCCGCGGAGAGAGAGAGATCCATACATAACGTATAACGTGTGCGTAAGCTCTCTCCCGCTTGTCCTGCGAAATCGCTAGCGTAAAGTTATTCGCCGCCGCCGCCGCCACCGCCATCGTCGTCGTCGTTGTCGTTTCGATGCTCTTGGACCGTTAGGTGCTCGGATCGGTTTTACTTTTCGTTCAATTTTCTTTTAAGTAAAAGATATCAATATTTTTATCAATTGGTTTTAACAATGTTCTAGTTCTAAGAAATATGTCAAATTTAAAAAACAAAATTTATATATTTATTTAGAGTAACCACGTATCTTTTTATCTTTCTACCTAGGAAATTTTGTAGCATTGAAACAATTAAAATCAGCACTTAGTTAAAAGACGAAAAAGACAGATTTCTGGTCTGTCGAGATTAGAAATGCAAAACTCTTTTGCGCTACTTGATTTTACTCGCAACAGCAAGTTTTTTTTTCTTTGGCTTTTTCATTGTTTTTAGTTGTTTAAAAAAATAATGTCGATATATATAATCTCGAATACGTACATGTTGCGTATGAAGGATAATAGTCGCATGTTCCATGAACGGGAGGAACGAAATGGGCGTGGTTACGAGGGGGTTGGTTACGACGAGTTCCTCTCTGTTGCGATCTCGTCGGCCAATGCGAATCCGGTTTGCCATCTGGCAACTGTTGCAAACGCAAGCGCTGTCTAGCTTACATCTCTGCGAGCTCGCTTATAGGTCCCTGCATATTGGACGTAGCGCCGAATCTGATAATATATATCGTACATCAGCGCAGACTCAAATGCTAAGAGAAGGAAAGAGAGAGAGAGAGTGAAAGAAAGAGAAAAAGAGAGACATCTATAGTTCTGTGTGTGTCTACTCGATCGTTTTTAATTTCATATCTTAATCAAAGATATCTTGATCCCAACTTACCAAGGTTCAATTCTGTTGGTATCTGTTTTTATTCGATAAGTCGATTATCCTTTCCGGACTTTGTCAGTTTTTTCGGTTTATACAGTCCTTTGGACTCCTTGAGACGTTCCAAAGCCAAAATCATGCTATCTATTATTTGACTCGTGCTGCTGTAGAAGTACTTGTATTCATTGTCGGCTTTCGGATGACGATTGTAAACGTCCTCCATAAACTCGCCGTCCGGAGTGAAGAAGAGAATTCGCGGAACGTAAGTTCCGTCCGGTTGAAATCTCGCTTCATCTTCCGCGAGATCTTCACCTTTTCTCACATCCACCATAACGAAGCTATTCGCGCGTCAATCAAATAAATAAATGATTCTCGAGTTTGCAGAAAAGGTAGCGGAAAAAAATTGTGTGTATGTGTGTGCAAAAATTACTTACTGTTGGCTGAGATCGAGAATTCGGACGGAATTCGTGAATTTGGGCTTCAATTGCTCGCACGTGGGACAGCCCGGTCTGTGAACCAGAAGAAATATCGGCTTTCGGCTGATTTTAGCTTCTTCGAAGCCTTCTCGCGCGTTTCTCCATTTGTACAAGTGCCCGAAGCTGTGATTCGAATCGTTGACGTCGGCCGCGATTACGTTTCCGAATAAGTAACATGTCAAAGCGGCGAAGCTCCGAAATTTGGTGAACGAACTGAGACATTTGGCGTAACGCATAATTTGTAAATTTTCACGTATCGAGAATGACACTTGGTTGTACTACATGTTTAATGTCCAAATTTGAGTCTTGATAAGCGAAATATAATAATAAGCGATGCGATTTAATCTTCCGCGACTAACTTCGCGCTCTGTTTTCAAAACAAGAGCGTCATCTGTGATTTAAATCCTTGGTTAAAGAGACGCAACTTATCGGATGGAGATTTAAATGCCGCGGTTCTGAGTTTGGCTAAGATGGTTCGAATCTTCGCTAACACGTTCGGTTCTGATTCGCTCTAACTTCGGTTGAGAGAGTTTTTCTAACTTCGCTGCGAAACGCATCTTGTTTTTTTTCCGCACGCTTTACAAAAAAAATAATGTGGAAAAATGAAGAAGGACGAGAAAATATAATGCGATAAGGAGGAGCATTGAGAAGAACACGCGAGGATTCGATTGCGCGCAATATAGGACCGCGATGAGCAACCGAGAGCGATTTGAGGTTAAATCCCGTTCAAATTGCATCATGTGAGTTATATCGATTAAAATGTTCGTTCGGCATGATCAAAATACACAACACTGCATGAGCGCGTGTTTGATACGCAAATTTAACAATGGCGAGGAACAAATTGACGCGCCGTAGGTTAAGATCTCGTCGGGGTCTCTTCAACAACCTCCTCGTCAGGAAATAAATAAAATAAAATTGAGAAAACAATTTAATCGACGAAGATGAACTGGAATTACTTGGTTTTTCAAGCGTGGATGTCCTATTTGATGGCAGCTGGATTATTAGTTTTCACAAGTGGCTTCCTTCTTAATCGCGTCTCCAGACCGGAACGAGCTGAATGTGTGCGATGCACGGCGATCGACTGCGACACATCGAACATCTTCCGTGACACCGGACACGCCGCCAAATTGTGTCTTGAGCGCAAAGCACGTGTCGTGCTCTTGATCGTTGACGCTCTGAAGTACGAATTTGCGGAGTGGCACGAGGACGACGCCTCGATGTCATCATCGTATCATCGCAACAAATTGCCCGTGATACGCGAATTATTGCAGAAACATCCGTTGAATTCGCGTCTGCACAAATTCATAGCCGATCCGCCAACCACAACCATGCAACGTCTGAAGGGTCTTATGACAGGTTCGTTGCCCACTTTCGTCGAGATGGGATCGAATTTCGCATCGGATTACATACAAGAAGACAATATCATTGATCAGAATGCTGCTGGGGGTATTGTTTTCATGGGAGATGACACTTGGACCAATCTGTTTCCGCATAAATTTCTGAGACAGTTTCCGTCGCCGTCCTTCAACGTCTGGGATTTGGACAGCGTGGACAAGGATGTCAGATATCGAATTTTCTTTGAGATGAAGAAGAAAGACTGGTCGTTGCTGATAGCGCACACACTCGGAGTTGATCACTGCGGACACAAGCACGGCATGTACCATCCGGAAATGACGAGAAAACTGAACGATACGAATACGCTTATAAAGGAGATCGTGGCGTCTCTTGAAAAAGACATGATCCTCTTTGTCGTTGGGGATCACGGAATGACCGAGACCGGAGATCACGGCGGCGATAGCGCGAATGAAGTCGAAGCCGCTATGTTTGTCTACTCGACAATTCCTCTGTTGAAAAGATTTGCAATTAACAGCGACAATACCGTGAATCAAATTGATCTTGTTCCTACTCTGGCGTCGATTCTCGGCACATCGATTCCTTTTTCCAATCTTGGATCTGTAATACTCGACTGTTTGCCCGGACGAGATAACGGCGATCAGTTGTTGTATCCGTTACAGTCTCTGTGGCGAAACATTGCTCAAACAAAACAGTACGTGGAAACATATTCCGCGGACACATACTTGTTCTCGAAAGAAGAACTTCAGAATTTAGATTCTATATACAACAGTCTTTCCAAACAAGTGAAACACGTTGATAGCTTAGAAAAATTTGAAGCGTTTCTTCGGGATAGCAAAAATTATTTCAATCTATTGAAGTACGCGTGTTCCAAGGTATGGGTCCAATTTGATTCCAATCTAATGTTCCAGGGTTTACTCCTAACAAGTTGTTCCCTGTTGTTTTTTTACATCTTCATTATCGGCATCCCCGTGAGTCGTATGTGTGATATATTCAAGTCTTCGTTTCTGCAAGTTGCCATAGCGGCTAATGTGATCACAGCCGTGATCATTGAGTGTTTGTTCTTGTTGAATGTTTTGAAGGAGAAGAAAAATACCATTTTTATCGCCACCGGCGCAGTCTCGACTGGTCTGCTGGTCGTAACGATTGCTCAAAATTCGGACATCGTGTGCTGGTTCACGTCAATATGTCGATATTATCGTAGAGTTAAGCTATTGACACTTGTAGCTGTAATAGTACTTTTGTTAATAATAGGCGGGCTCTTCTCCAATAGTTACATAGTTGAGGAAGACAAGGTCCTGTCTTTCCTGATCGTCACGCTTGTTTGTTTGCTCGTATTCGATCTGAGAAAGAACGACCCTGAGAACATCACCGAGAGAAGAACGAGATTTACGCCGAAACCGTCGAAACCGAACTTCAAAACGATCGTATCGGTCATTGGACTGTTGGCGTGCGTCTCAGTGAGATTGTCTCATTACTTCTGGCGCTGCAGGGAGGAGCACATGCAACGGGAATGCTCCATGTTCATCACCGGCAAAGACACCTGGTCCACGATGCCGAACAATTGGGAGCGCGCCCTACTGACCGTCTTGTTCGCCCTGGTCGTTCTGGCGTCGTACGTGATAACGATCAGAATGTGGCTGCAAAGTTGCGGAAATCTCACGGGCTTCGCTCCCAGCGTGATGGCGGGCCAATACTGTCCGGTCATCGCGAGCGTTTTCATGGGTTGCTATTGGATTCTGCAGAAGCTTCCGAACTTTATCAAGCCGAAGTTCATATTATCGTGGCAGATCAACATGCTGTCCGGCGTGGTTTACTTCTTCTGCCTGCTCGGGATTCTCGTTCTCTACTGTTGTCCGCTCAGCATATACCTGCTGCCGAAGAAGAGGGAGACCATCGACGTTTATCAAGACGAGAACATAGTACCTCGATTGTTCGAAAAGATAAAAGACTCGATGTCACGCAAACAAGCGGACGATCCGCCGCCGCCGGTTATTTACGGTTTCGGAACTGCCTACAGCGCTGCGTTTATTTCGTTAAGCGTGTTCCTCACACTTTTGTACTCGTTGTTGCTGGGAGAATCTCTCTCGCCGAGTACCGTTTTGATATTCGTCACGTGCGTCTGCGTGCTGGGATTGTCCGCGATAGAGAGATACAAAAATGCCAATAATGTTTGTGAGTACCGTTTATTTGCAACATTTCTTTCTGTATACACACAAGTTTTCTCAATTTTTCTCTTACGTGTTTTGCATCTTCTCTCACAGCTGAACTTCTCAACGTGTCGATGCCCGTGCTACTCTGTTGGTTTCTGCTGGCTGAATATTTTTTCTACGGAACCGGTCATCAGGCGTCATTTCCCACCATTCACTGGCATGCCGCCTTCGTAGGAACCGGCGGCCATTTTTATGGAAACTTCGTTTCGACAATTCTAATCGGTAGAGATACAGACAATCTCTCTTTCTCCTGCCTTCCCCCCCCCCCCACAGCCCTCAGTTAAAATTTCTCTCTAAGTGTAAAACTGATCAAAAATGTGTTGCAGGTTTCAATACATTCGGATCGCACATTATACTTGGCGCGACATTACCGCTGTTGGTGATCGTGCCGTTTGCGTTGCATCGATTGTTTCCCAAGTTTCTCAAAGCGAAGTTTTTCGATGACATAAAGAGAGGTGAACTCCTGTTGTTCGAGCAAGATTCTGCTTTTCACGCTGCTATTTTCTCAGTTGCGGGAAAATATACGTTGCTTCACGGAATCCGAGTATGGCATTTAGTTTAACAAGATTAATATCGAAACACACACACACACACATACAACAAACCGTGTGTTTCTTAACGCAAATTGTCTCTTTTCTAGACTTTCGGCATCATGCTCGCGGCAACTATACACTGTCGACATTTGATGGTCTGGAAGATATTCGCACCTAAACTAATATTCGAAGGATTGGGATTTCTGGTAACATTAGGTAGCGTGTTAGCATCGTTTTACATGGTGTTTCGCATCGACCAACAAATGGAACATCTTATTAACAGAGTCACGAAAGACAGATGATACATGCAAGTCTAAAAGACGTCTGAAAAAACGTCCTTATTTTAGATGTCTTTTAGACTTCGTTAAAAGACGTCTTTGAAATGAAGGATTGTCTTTTAATGCTAATTTGCAAGACGTTTTTTTTTTTTTTAAAACACCAAAACGGAGATCATTTATAGTTGACTCGTCCTTATATATAAGACTGTGTATAGTACAACCGATAGCAAAATACTAAAGTTGTAAGAACTATTTTCACTTTGGAGATGAATTCGAAAGTGATTCGCACTTATTATGCAATACGAAACGAGCAACGCAAAACCTCTTATCACGATACTGCCAATATATATACATACAAATGTTTCCATAATTTTGTATAAAAATAGTAACTATATATATATATAAAGAGAAGGTAAAATGAAGTGAAATACATCTGGCGAGTGTTACAAAAGGCATGTTTGTATCAAACAAATACAAAAAAACTTGTGTCTCTTCCCAACCTCCTCGAGTTATAGTTAGATCGAAAGTTCGCCTCCTATGGGACGCTTTACTACGTCCCGTAACCGAACTGTGATGCTTCCTAACACACTAACGCTACCCTGCGTGCAATGCATTGCTGATTGATGACGAACAAAGCAACGCACTTGATGCAGGATTGCGTCCGTGTGCCGCGGTCTGTCTGCGCGACTGATGGACACAGCGTGTGAGTCATCGCGGAGTGTGATTTATAAAAAAAAGCAAGATTAAATAGCAATAGCTAAAATATATATCCTTTCAGAAAATCCGTTCAGAAAAAAATATCGTGTATATTTCTCGCGATTGAGATGATATAACAATAAACTCGACATTTCAACGACATGATTCTTCATGTGCCAATTTTTTTTTTTTTTCATTATCGCAGACATTAGCAGATGATTCCGTAACACACATTAACATTTTTACCTTCTTTTTTAGCGAATATATTTTTTATTGGAGAAACAAAACGATTATAATCGTACACGTTTATATGGTTTCGGATAACAACATTCTTCTTTCAAGAGTTTTTTCGTTAAAAAATAATCGTGCAAATGTATATATGTAATTTGTGTGACGAGAAAGAAATACTCCTGCTGGCTGAGAGAGAGAGAGAGAGAGGGAGAGAGAGTGGCCTAATGGTGATTATGATGATGCCTGTGATCTTGATAGTCGTTCTTGTGATACTGCACCCAGTCGGCCCACTTGTTTAAGTCTCCGTTAGGTCCCTGCGACAGATGTCCGCGATATTTCATTATTTTTCAGACATTGCACGTATTTATTATAAGTGTAAATTAATTACTCTTACAAGCCCGGTGCTTGAGAGTTAGGCAATTTAGGCATTTGAATCTGAAAACAGATGAGGTTATCACATTTTGTAGCATTTCGTTGTGAACGTCTCAAAAGATGCTGGATTTTTTATTAGACAAAATGTCGAGCGATAACATTCCGGTTTTTGTTTGCGAGATTTTCAAAAAATTTTATATATGTTGTATGTATTGGCTTTCCGGAGGTGTTGTAGCACGTTGTTTTACGAGAGCACAAAAATTTTATGTATGCGCACATTTGTCTTTCATTAAAACTTTATTGTCGAATAATTAATTTAATGTTGTTATAATTCGTTAAGAAAAATAATATACATATATATATATATATACACATATATTTAAAAAATCGTTTCTGATATACAAACATTTGTTCTTTTTTACCAGCGTTTAAAGAGAGATTGTTTTAGTTTTTACTAAAACACATCGTAGATTAGAAGAAAATAATGAAAATCACATTCATACCAATAATTTGATTCCGCCTCCTTGATGACCCGGAGTGGAACCTCCTCCAGCTTGCACGGACTCCACCGATCCCGCGGGCAGACTCTGATATCCCTGATGCATCTGCATTTTCACGCCTCTCGTATACGGTCTGTGGTCGCGCTGACGATCGTCGTTCTCGTATCCCAGAAACGGCAGCAAGTCCGCTTGTCGCTTCGCACGGGACAATGGATTCTCCGGATAAGACACCCAAATGGACGTCGGCTCCTTCGACAGAGCTCTACTTGCAATCGGATTCTCTTTGATGAAATCGGACGGGTAAGAAGCAGAAGTTGCGGTATCGATGGCAGATAATTTCTTCAAAATGGCGCTCAAGAGAGTGTTGTTTATCGATGAAGCACCAGCCAATGGAGCGTTCGGCAATTCCGGATTATTTGAAGCGTCGACGTTGTTACTCGTCGCGCTCTTCGCGGCCGTGGTGATGTTCTTCTGCAGGTCCGTCAGCATGTCGAATACTTGACTGAGCACGGTCATTCTCTGTTTGAAGGGCAACGTCGGATCCAAAGTTGGTTTCGCAAAAGGAAACCCGGAGAAGGGAGAAGGTTTGAAGGGTTTCTTCGACGCAGCTGCGGCGACCGCCGAGGCCTTCTCGTACGCGATCAGGTCGTTTAGGGTCGCGATCATGTCGCCCTTCAGATCACCGAGCTCTGACATTATCGCGTCGACAATCGCATCCTTAGCGGCCACGACGGATGACGCATCGTCCAGTGATCTCTTGTCTACTGAAAGTTCTTCGGGTTTCAAAGACCTCATAAATTTGGCGCCGTCGCTTGCGTCCGAAGTTGCGTTCAACTTCAAACTGTCAAACAATTTGTCCAAGAAGTCCGACACTTTCGACGTGTACTCGCCTGGACCCGGGATCACGGAGGACGGTAACCAGAAACTGGCTGGCACGATGGTGCTCATCGGCTCTTCCGTCGTTGTCGCCGGAGTGCTAGTGGCGAGATTCTTGAAGAGCGAATCCAAAAATGTCGACTTCTTTCCTATGAACATGCTCGGATCCACCGCCGGCCCGAAAGGTCCGCCGAACGGACCGCCCGGTCCGAACATCCCCGGTAAATATTCCTTCGGCGCGCTGTCTGCTTTCGTCGCCGACATACTTTCTATCACGTGCGGACCCGAGACGGAATTGTCGTCCGTGGAGAAAAGCGATTCTACGCTTCTTTTCTTGCGAAAGTACGGTGTCTGTATGGCATCCGGCGACGAGAACGGTGAGAATGACGAGGAGAACGGCGACGTAGGTCCGAATTTCGGTCCCATCGGACCGAACTTGGGGAACGGACCTAACATACCGCGTTTGGACACACCGCTACTGTCGATCGCTTCACCGCTCGCTGGTGGTGCGTCTCTTTTGGTGCTGTATAACAGATTTGCCGTCTCAGCGCTGTCCAAGGATGATCCGCTCGAGCCATACGGTACGATCGGCTTGGTGTCTGTCACGGTAGTCTGGACCGGTCCTAAACCGCCGAACAAGTTGCTCAGCATGTCCGTTTTCTTAGAAATGAACATCTTCGGATCGACGAACTTCGGAAAGAACGGCGATTTCGGCACATAGGGCACGGATATCGTGTCTATTCCCGATGGAGGTCCGAGAGCCCTCGAATAAACTACAAATGTTTCGTTACGGTAATTAAAATAACGCTCTCTTTCTATATTTCTCCGTATACATTTTGTTCAATTGATTTGGTGAAATAATATAACGGAGAGAAAAAAAATTTATATTACCAGGTGAGGAACTCGAAGACCATGTTGCTCCGGGTGGAAGCGCCAGAGTCAGACTGGCGGTGCACGCCAGCAGGCAGGTTGAGAGTAAAAGTCCTTTCTGTCGGAGCATGTTGCTCTAAGTGATGCGGTTCATACCGCGTGAGCGTGTTTTTATAATAATCATCGATTGATAATCCTTTGCAAAGTCTCCCGGGATTAGACGCAAAACTCGGGAATGCTACATCTCCGAGTTCTGCCGGAGCCTCATTAAAATTAATCCAGCAAACGCATATGCGCGAGGATAGCTCGCAGTTGCGTACTTTAATTAACCAACGCGTCGGAGGGAAAAAGAGAGAGAAAGAGACAGAGAGAGAGAGAGAGAGTATTTAGAGAAATGCAATTTCCTTCTTAATAGCGCATTGACGTGTGTGCGTACGTGGGTGTGAGTCCATCATCTATTTTTAACAGAGCGAAAATACGATTGTAACGCAATTTTTTTTTGTCATCGCGTATGTTGTTTTCACGGCGTTTTTGCGATCGGATTTTAATTGCACCTTTAAAAACAAACGAGCCACCTGTATTACGCTCGTCGACTGTTTCCAATAATGCGAAAAAAATGCGAGCTACTTCAATTATTTCACAGATACCTTACTTTTTTTTTCCTGACTCGGCGAGAATTTGAGATATCCAGGAGATCGTTTGGTGTCCAATATCTGGTCTCTTCTCAATCTCGAAGCTCGTTACACGAGGCAGGGACGATTTTCTGAGCAACGTAAGTAAGGCAACTATAGTTGTTTAGCTCGCGCAAAAAAAAAAAAAAAAATGAGAACATTAATGACCACGTCTTGAAGAAATTTCTTCGCACAATTACAGATTTGATCAAACTTGATCTCCGAAAAAAGTAAATTTCTTCTTTTTTCTTATACATCGAATTACTCGTGTAATTAATCGTGTTTTGATCGCTGTTTAAATTTTAGCAGCAATATGTACCAAAATATATACTACATCAAAAATACGAACGGAACGACGACGAACAGTGGTGTTTCGCCATCGCAGCAATGTTTCTTGTACGATAAGAATGCGCCGAGTTTTAAATCGTCCCTTTCGGAAGGTTTTCCTTTCCGCGGTTTTCCCGAAAGCGAAACCTCCACGCTTCAATGTCAAGTAAAAATGCATAAACGCACAATGTTTCCGTGTAGAGAAATCAAAGAGGAAACATATAAATAGAAAATAGAAATAAAAAATTAATTACATCACAGTAGACATGTATAAGATATAGAATACGATTTGTTTTCGTTCAACAAAAATTCCAGTCGATGTTCAAAAATTCTAGCTGTGCAATCCAAATTCTGTATCGTATATTAACCTTCAGCAGCGGCAGTTCGATTTCTCGAATCGCCAATTAGGCAACAACTCACAAAAGTGGCTAGATAATTACAACAGCGGCCAAATGTCTCATCGGCAGTATATGCTTAATAAGAAATGTGCACCTGTGCGAATCAATACCGATAATGAATCACATCTTTGTTATTCGTCTCGAACAGTGTATCAGGTTCGTAACGTTCAAGAAAACGCAAGTAAAAGAATTAAATAGATAATGTAACAATAATTTCAAAAAATCCATCAATCCTGTTTAAATTACACGATCGATCGATTTGCAGGATACGTGCAACCGTACCGATACGTCAACCAATTTGTGGGACAATAAGATTTTCTCACTGTTGAACAACACCGTTAAAGAGAATTGTAAAGAAATATATCTCGACGACACGAATGTTATTTCTGATAAAAATAAAAAATTTGACATTTTGCGAACGATACTCGATAATCGTCAAAATGCGACAGTTAAACAAATTAGCGACGACATACGTAAGATGGACGTGTGCGGGGACGGTGATCAAGATGTTGTTGTGGATGTACTGTGAAGATGTTAGATGTTCGTTTAAATTGACAATATATATGTGTGTATTTGATTAAAATTTGTTTTTATAACATTCTGCAGGCGGACGATCTCTTGGCGACGGCAGATGACAAGCTCAAAACGAGCTTGAAGAACTTTTTGAAACGGGCCCAAGAGGGTATATCCATTGGTAACGCCGCACAATTTTCATTACATGTCTATTTATTTATCATATATTAATCACAGATACATACAAAATTAGAAAAGGTAAATTTTTTTTTTTTTTTCATGTGTTACACATGTACAGAACAGCCGGCCTTTCCCCGTACCAAGATGTATCCGCAAGCGGGTTCCTTGAATCTGATATATTTTACATCGAAAGACCGGAAACCTGAAATTGCGAAACGCGAGGTGATTTTAGACAGAGATCTCACATCTGATGCGTCGCGCGGCGAAGCTGCGAATTCGATGAGATCGCGAAACATTATCTCAGAAATGAAGCGAAGAATATCGAACGAAAGAACGAAACAAGAAGCGTACGCTCGCGCCAACAAGTTGCAAACAAAATGCGATTCGCAAAAATTCAGTCGAACGAATGAATTACAGCGAAATATCGTAGATTACGTTACGGGCAACGAAGCGGTTGAAAATAAACTGGAGCGTAAAGGAAGTAACGCGGAAGAATCAATGCACAGGTATTGCGAATCGTTTCACAAGTGAATAACGCGAGATATGTGAATGTGTTAATATGTATCTAATATAACAAAACAGTTTCTCGTTCAGATACAAAATAATGGGATCGAGTTTGAACAACGTGATAAATCCAGAGAACACCTTTCAAGCTCTGTCCACGTCTCAGTTAGTCGCGTACAAGAAACAATACTACGACACACTGAACGTTCAACGGGCTAAAGGTTTATTAAAATTATTGATTTTTTTTTTTTTTTTTTTGTGTTGCGTACAATTTTTACCGAGTAATCCTTCAGATATGGTTCGCTGATACCTCGTGTGGAACATAAATGTGAATTACTTTCATTGCTTAAAAATTCTGTCACAGTCGCAGTAACGAATTCCCTAGCGTCTTCGGACAATCTGACGGTTTGCGACAACGCGTATTGCTCGAATTACAAGTGTCGACGGCAACATCTGCTTCATCAGCAGCGTCGCTTCGCGACGAGACCTCCGTATCCGACGTCGCTATCTGGATTGTCGGATCTGCGCAGCAATCAGTACAGTTGGGCGAGATCTGACTGTAAATATTTATTACTGAAGCAATTGCGACTTCAACAGGTGAGAAGAGCAAATAATTTTACTTTTTTTTTTGTAGATCATACTTATTTTTACTCACCCCGTATAATGTAATCGTTACAGACTTCGCCGTTATATTCCCGAAATCGAAGGTACGTTTTTCATCTCAACTGAGAGCTAAATATTACGATCCTCTTTTTTTAACACACTTGATTCTCTCGAATCAAGTATTCGTGATCATCACCGTGACATTATTTTGGTTTCTTTGGTTTTCAAGCGACTAGATTTGTCGCTGCGTCAAATCCGCACAATATTTCCGGTTCTTTCATACCAAACAGAAGATGTCAAACGACGCACTGGTCGTGTGAGTTTAGAAGACACAATCGAAAAACTGAAGAAATGCAGCAGTTTGTTGTTTCGCACTGGTTCGTTCAGAGAAGTTCCGTTGAACGGCAATTGAGAATTTAGTGTGCACGCGTGAATATTATATATACAATAGTTCCTTTTGTAATTTCTGTCTGACATTTGTTTGGATATCGAGATGAAGAGGACTGCGACTTAATGCAACGATAATACATTTTGATCACCAAAAAAGCGATAACCGGCTGTCCTTGCGTTAAGTCACAGAGTTAATACAACAGTAACTGTAGGAAAAACTCATATCATATGTATTGATAAAATATTTGGATAAACACACACATGATGTGTATATATATTTACACACATACTTATATATATATATATATATGTTTATATATATAAGCTCGACGTGAATCTCATTATAAAATGTTCACATTTCTCATCGCATTGAAAATAGTGTTGCTTATCGACTTGAAAAAACATTATACCGTGTCCTAGCTATTTGTGTTAGATTTCTCGTTAAGCGTTCTAATATTACGTGAGATATGATTCTTGTGAAATTCAACGCCCAACGGTTTTTGTTTTACTTATGATTGTGTTTACGTTTGCGTGACAACAGCTCTCCAATGACGTATATATATATATATATATATGGAACAACATATTGCAATTATCGTATTTAACACCATTTACAAACTGTTTCTTCTGTCCAAGTGAAGTTACACACAAGATTCACTCTAGTGACTAGATGTAATTCGTGTGATATTTTGTCGTTAATAACACAATTAGACGGTCACACACATACGCAAAAATCCACACGATCAACATATATATATATAATACTCGTCGTTCATTTATTCCTAAATGTACAAAATGAAGAGATTACGGGAGAACACTCACACTTGGGTGTTACATGACTCACATCGATCATTTATTGTCCGGATCGTCGTTCGATCGCTATCAGCACGACAGATTACCAAGATGTTCTGTCGACAGATAAATTGCTTAGTAATCCGTTCGGCTCGGTCTACTATTCATTCGTATTTACTTCAGCGAACACATTCAGTTGGCCGAATTTACCTAAAAGACTTTGTCTGTTTATAAATAACGTGTCGCTACAATTTGATGTCCACTCTAAGTATTGGCATCACATCACACTGTTCACTCACATGTAACTAAATATATGACGCTCTATCTCAATGTCCAAAATACATCCATAAATATCCAATAAAACACATTCAAAAAACACTCGAACAAGACGAACACTCTTACTTGTCTATTATTCAGCGAATGAAAATTTAGGCCAATTGAATCATCCCGTCGGGAGAGACGCACAAGTTGACAGGAATTTACACAAATTCTGCAAACTTCAATTTCTCAATTTTTTTTGAAACCTTTGTAAAGAACGCGTTTCATACAAATTTAGCACAAACTGATGTTAGACACTGGCGTCTGATTTCCTGTCAATTTGTTTGTCGGTTCGCTCGAGATTTCGAGAGGATATATCAGATCATGTACAGGCTTGGATTGTCAGGTCATAAAAATTGGATAACATCATTAACATTACAGGTCACTTGATCGAGTTAAGTATGTAAAGAAAACTTTACCACTTCTATTTAATACAGTAATTAAAATTTATTGCCTGAATATAATAAATATTTATTTTCATACAAACTCTACTAGCAAAAACAGTGCTTCAAATATATATCACAAACCATACAACTATTTTATTAACTTCGTTGAAGCAAATAATTTTTGTAAATGTTAAAGTGAAACACGTGGCAGCTTACGTTTTTAATTGCAGCAACAATTAATGATTTCAATCAAGTTAATTCGATTTTTTACACGATGGTATTTGACATGACATATCAATATAAACTACAATGAGCTATATTGTTTTTTTTTTTCTGGCAGTGTCTGTACATTTATTTTTAATTTTAATCCAAACTAATTTATATCTCTTACCCATAACGCATTTTATTCACGATTAATTGCTCTAAAATATTTATTTTGAAACACTTTCAAATTTTCCAGCGTGCTATAATGATGAGCGATATATATATATAAAACAAAAAATTACGTCACATTTCTGATATTACACATCCAGTAGAACAAGTTTATGACACTATTAATATTTGCCACAACGAAGCTGCATTTATACGTTGGTATTGTTCCTTACGACTCTGTACGTGAACACACACATTATTCTTACATTAATTTAATTTACTTAAAATCGACACATCAACTTTCGATAAATGTGTTTCCCGTGTGCCTGTTCGCGAGATTTGTGTTTGTTTACATTATTCGCGCTTTGTTGTATAAAAAAGATCTGAGTTGCTTTTTTTTTTTTTTTTTGGTATCGTGGTCGTGGAACATTGAACAATGGAGAAACGAGGTATCAGAGAAATTCATTCCGAGGATTGATATGATGCCATTGCATCATCAGAGAAAGAGCTTGAAACGATCGATCAAGAGAAACAAGCTCTCAACAATTGTTCTAGAATAAATTGTACTTCTAATGTATATATAATAATATACGCGATATGTATAATACTAAAAAATATCTTGTTCTTTAATATTAAGGAGACATATACTTGTACAAAAAAGACTAGAGTTTAACGGAACATTTGCATTGAACTATTAAGTTAACGATGGAATGTGTAAGTTCTATCATCTTTTCTTAAACAATATTATAATGAAGAAAACAAACAGAGTTGAAAAAAAAGCAAAAAATTGTTTTTGTGTGTTTCATAGGAATTTGTTGTTACACATATGCAAATTTGAAAATAAATAGATGAGGTATGATTGCGCGGGCAGCAGTTAGAATCGCCATTTTTAAAAGATCGGTCTAGCTACTGCGTGAGTGTACGTGTGCATTTATACCTTTAAATTTTTCTAAATGGACTTCAATATTCACACGTTTGTTTTGTTGCATCTCTCAAACGATACTTGTGATTTCTCTACACGTGTGAAAAATTTCTTTTTTTTTTTTTGTTTTTTCACGTATGCTTCAAAATACGTTGGCATCAAAATACAATAGAAATGACTAGTTAAACATATATACACATACCGATGTGCTATATAGTGATCTTATGTACTTACAAACTCTCGTTTCAAAACTTACTTAAAATTATTTGGTACATGATTGGAATAAAATGGCGTTGTTATTTGCTTATCAAAGTTGGGCAGTCTTGGTTTTGTATGATGCAAAACGTCAGGACCCCGACTAAAGAAAATCTATCTTCTTGGCAGCGAAATGTACAAGGCAGCAATAACTTTATACAGGATCTTAAATCTTTGGATAGTATTTTGTTTTGTCCTGCAAAATTTGATAAGGACAAAAATTTGATAAATCTCATAACAATTCGACTATGATCTTTTTTTTTTGTTCATCTCTGTTTGATGTTATATGAGGTGCTAACAGAATATATTATATGTATATATATATATATATTTACAGTTTTTTTAAATCACATCTGGTTTCACGCACGGTTGAAAACAGATGCAAAATGTAAAACCGAAATACAGTTTTTCTATTGATCGCTGTGCAATGTGTAACACAAAATGTGTTCGAAATCAAAATTTGTACATGCACAAACAGAAAAAAAAAAAAAAAGATTTGCAATTATATGATATAAGTGTCAGAGAGTAATACTTTAATTATAATTGTAGTTTAATAGAAAAAATTGTTTACTAAATATATATATGGATATACTTGATTTATAAAAAATTTATTACGTTACTGTTACGCGAAAACAGTTGAACAAGTTTGTTTCTTTTTAGTTTTTACCTAACGTGTGTGCTTCTTATTTCAAGATCAGGCAAAGCTATAAGGATCGATGGTTTTGCTAGAGCAAGGTTGAACATCATCTGGTGGTGGGTGCCACTGTCCGGCTGGTTTTGCGAACATGGTATTACGAACTGCCACGTTCACGTCAGCAGCCTCTTCTACGCCGTTGCTAGACGTACATTCTGTCTCCCAGTTTCGAAGACCATTTCGAGTCACTCGATTGACCGATCTAGTCTCGTTTACAATCACAACATTTACATCACAACAGTTCTGTGCGTCATTGTTTTGTATTACTGACATTTGCTTAGTTTTATTACTAATTTGCGTACTATTATTTCTATTTTCGGCGTCGGACCACGATTGAGGTTGCGCCATTGTGGATTGTTGTAAAGGTAATTTTCGGGGTACCCGCCTAGTTTTAGTCTCATCCACACTACCGCGACTAGCGTCAATCTTACTGCTACTCAGCGTATTTCCATCAACGGTTGAACTACTGTCACCCTCTTTTCTCCGTTTTCTTCGTCTCCTCTCGATCTCACTGTCATTGGGTCTCCTTGTTAATCGCATCTCGTCCTCCTGTTGGGACTCCTCATTATTCGTATGTGTGTCTAAAATATGCTGTTTGGCCGTAGCCCAGTGGTCCTTTCTGTTGGCGCCCTGCTTGAATCTTTCATGATTACTACCGCGATGGCCGCCGTTACTCGTATTCGTATCACTGTCCGTATTACGTTTTTTCGATTGTTGCTGGTTCTTTACAGCCCACGAGGCAGGTCTCTTGGGACTGCGTTCCTTCAAAGTGACCTGCGTTTTAGATCGCAATTTACGCTCTCAACTAAAAAGCGATATTTGCGCTATGAAACACTCTGGTTACTTACCCCAGAGGAAGAAGAATCAACAGGCTTGTAAAGCTGCGTCGGTGTGTTACTACGAGAATCCTGATCCTTACTGGAACTGTTGCGACATTGTATCCAAGAAAGTAAAAATGCGAAGAGAGCACATGAAAGTCCTAACCCTGCCGCAGCAGACAATTGCAAACGTGTGCTTTTCGGTACCTCTTGGTGCCAGCCACCGCTGTGATATTCCCATACTGTACATGCTAGTAATGCGCTACTCGCGGTAAACGACAAGCCTATACCAGTGAATACTATAGCGTTCTATAAGAAGCAATAAATTCTATGTACATCAACAGTATCAACCACAGATTGAGTGTATGCGTATGTGCTGTAATATATCTAGTAATACAAATAATTATCATATTTCTGAGTCGTCCAATAGCCAGTATCACTTACCAGCTTAGCCCAATTCAAAGGAAGGATGTAAATAACGTGCGAAATATCAAGGAAGAGTAGAACTGCAGTGATCAACAAACAGAAAACAGCTACAAAGATCATGACCCGTAAACGGCCTGCTAAAGGCAGCATGAAAAGGCTGACCTTGGTGGTGCCAGAAGTGCATAAAGTTGCCAAACAAGCTGCAGAGGATATCTACGAAATATACTCATTAATTTATTCAATGAAAAAAAAAACATCTTACTCACTTAAGCATATAATTTATATTACTTCACAAAAATGGACTTTCTTTTATATATGTGTACACTTACAAGTAACAAAAGTCTAACAACTCCCGTAGCTGTCTTAAGATGCCCCCGTATGTCACAGTAAATAACCACATGAGCGCGGGACCAAGGCAGAGCATTGGATGAAGAGCCAGGCCTGTGATCACTATTACCATAGTGACCATGATAGTTAGCATGTGAGTCCCAAGAATGGACAGTTGAATGGACCCCCGGCGAATCCAGCTCCGATGATTGGGAGCTGATTCGCCCCCCTGTCCTACTGCCTGCTATTGATACAATATCCAAACCATGTACACATTCTTATGTGCGTAAAATTACATAGGGTAATCTAATTGTTAAATAAAGTGAACAAGACAGGCAGTTAGTCAGAGATTGTGTTCGCAATTACATATTATCTTGAGATGAGCAGTTCCAGAAGAGCAACCATAAAGTAATTATCAACTCAGTCCAAAACGTTACGAACGAAACTGTGCACCTAGATTTACGCAAACATTAATTAAACTGCAGTGATTACCAATCTCGAAGTCTTGAATGTCTTCGGGTTTAGAATATATGGCGGGTGGTGGTTCCAGGTCGCGTATCTCTTCTAACAGAAGCACCTCTATCTCGTCGGCTGCGTATAAGTCCGAGACCGAGCGAATAGGATAATGCCGAGTCTCGCTCATTACTTAGGTGCGCTCGCTCATTTACTCCTTCCTGCCTCCTGTCGTATCTGTCTGTTTGACCTGTTAGTGACCACCATTCATTGTTTAGTCGATTGGATAACAGGTCCATCCGTACATAAGCCATCGCCTGCACATACTGCACGTCATTTCTTTCTTTGCAGGCAACAGTATTTCTCCTGCCTTCTGGCCACACCTGTTGAAAAGAAATTAGTTATACAACAAAACTGTTCATAAAGTTAAATATATACTGGATACATATTGCGGCTATGACATTTACACATATGCTTCTTTTTATTAATTACATTTTTTTTATTTTGCATATATAAATTTGCGGTCAAAAGTTTCTTTTTGGTTTTGTTCAAAATATTATATATTTTTTTTTTTTTGTTAGAAACGTAAATGTCAGATTTTTACAGGTACGTTACCGCGACGAGAGAGAGAGAGAGAGAGAAAGCACATAACACTCGTTTAAAACAAACACAGAACGTGTTCTCATCGTGTGTCAATAAGTGCCGTATGTATATATAGGAGATTAAAAGTGCAAATGAGCAATGGCAGTTTCTTAGATCGTCATGCGATTGAAAAATTACATGACTTGACGCGCACGATGCGAGGGTTCAGCGGCAATGTGAGATGTTTTTTTTTTTCAGGCTGTTTGTAACAAATCATGTTTTTCTATAATTGAATTATTTCCGTCGCTGCGAGATCCACATGTGGTTGCCAAAGTGCATTTTCATCGCGGAATCCCATGCGCGCAGCCGTCCCGGAAAGATCCGCGCTACGTCAACGAGGGAGAATTCGCGAAACATACCTCGGATTTACGTTCCTCGATTGCGATTAGATCACATTTTTCTGAAATTTTTCACGATGAGCTTACTGACTATCCAACGGGTAGTCGCCATTGCCTTTTTATTGTTTTTGCCCATGATCCGCGTTCGTCACGATAATCTAAAAATAATAGATGGTATTTTCCGATGGTTACGACCAGCAGAGAGAAAGCCTGAGAGCGGTCATAGTCGCGAATTTGACGATCTTCCCGTTCACGAGCGCCTCGATGTCCACGTTCCGTGCACACGAACTACGTCAATAACAAGCCAAACCGTTTTGACCACTCTCACATTCTTCTCCCTGCCAGCCGTTTTTTTCTTATGTCAAATCGCAGCTACTTTCACGCATATATGTATACATAGGTTATTTGACGTGTTGTGTCACACACAACTTGTGAAAAATTTATTTAATTTGAGTGAAAGGAAGCCTAACGCAGCACACATTATCTTAAGGAAGGATCTGTCTGCGTGCGAGTTAAGGGTGTTTAAAACGATTGGAATTGGCCGAAAATGTGGTGCTAGTGATGCGTCTCAAAGGAAAAAATAACACAAAGTCATTTAACAGAGTTTACAGGGTGTTTTCTCGTTTATGCCGTGAGTATTTCCCGAAGCAATGTTTTGCTAATTGAATCGCAAGTGAAATTGATAAAAAGTGTATTCTATCGGTACAATTATAGCATAAAATGCTATATAAGAGTAAAGCATAAAATTTGTTATTTTGTTTTTACATTCTATAAAATTCTGAAAAAATATGTCACAAATATATTTTCAACAAATTTAAATGTTCAAAAGTTATAAAAATATAAAGCACATAGTATTAAATGTATTAAGTATATATTAGTGAACTGGTACAAATTTGGTGGATTTTTCCACAGGATCTGTTGATAAATCACAACTAGATGGTTTGATGGCGGATAGTGTGGCACCAACACTGAAGAATGGCCACAACTCAAATATGGGTTTCAGTCAGTCGGTGAAACAACCCTCGGACATGTCCAGTGTTGTTTATGCTGTGGGTCATTATCCACCAAAGCTTTTACACAATCTCAATGCACAGAGGCTAAAGGATAAATTTAGTGATGTGGGATTGGTGGCTGGTGGCAGAGTCATCAGAGCTCATAGATCAGTTCTGGCTGCTGGTAGTGCCTACTTCAATGCCATGTTTACAGTCGGCCTGGTTGAGGAACAACAAGAGCTTGTGGAGATCCATTCAATCTCTCCTCACATTCTCTCACAGCTGGTGGATTTTATCTACAGTGGCAACGTGGACATCACTCAGGATAATGTACAGGAGCTATTTGCTGCCGCAGACATGCTGGAATTAGATGATGTAGTAGCAGGATGTATTGATTATCTCAAACAGCAGCTGCATTATTCTAATGCTCTTGGAATTTACAGGTGAGATTTAAATTATTTAGAAGATATTTATATTAATAACAGGATGTGTGTGAAAGTGTACAATGTAAAAATTTTATTGTTGCAGATTTGCAGAAGCTCATAACAGAGTGGATCTTTTGGAAACTGCCCTACGTTTTATAGAAGTCAATTTTCCTCAAGTCTGTCAGGAAGAAGAATTTCTGGATCTGCCCAAAGAATATCTCGTTCAGTTTCTCAGTAGTGATTACATTCACATTGACACTGAATGTCAGGTATATTTTAAATGTCAATTTTAAACACAATCCTGCATTAATACAAATTTTTCAGATTTAAAAATACAAAACAATTATATATAAAAAAAAATCAGAAGAGAAAGATGTACAAAAAACATGTACATAATTTACATATATATATAAAACAACAAAAACAAAATATAACAATTTTTTAAAACTTTCACTTAGGTCTTCCAAGCTGCGTATAATTGGATTGTTCATGACATCCCCGCGCGTAGATGTTACGTATTTGAGATTCTTAGCTACATACGCTTGCGATTGTGTTCATTAGCAAGGCTAGAGCGCATTATCTTGGAATGCAAAGATGCGAGTCTCATTGTTGCACTGCGCTCGATACAGAAAGATTTAGTCTCAAATAAAGGTTGTCTAGTGCCTCTACATGCTCAACCTCGTGTTTGCGCCAGAAAGAACATCCTGGTGATCGGTGGATCTAAACGAGAGCAATCCAATAGCTGGGGCAGAACTTTTGAGAGCACTTACGAAACTATTGAGAAATACGACATATTCACTAGGTAGGACAACAATATTTTATTTCTCTCGCCAAACAGCTTTTGATTACTAGATAGAATCGTGACATAAAAGGTACCTCACACATAAGGCTTCTTTTTAGTGTAATTAATCAATATTTCTCTAGAGAGTGGAGCGAAGTGGCTCCAATTAGTATAGGACGCATTTTACCTGGAGTGGCTCTGTTAGACGGCAAGGTTTACGTTGTCGGCGGTGAACTAGAATCTTGCATAATCGCCAACTGCGAATGTTACGATCCCCGTGACAACGTATGGACTCCGATAGCGTGCATGGAAGAGCCTAGATGCGATTTCGGTCTTTGTGCTTTGGACAACTGCTTATACGCATTTGGTGGATGGGTAGGCGAGGACATAGGTGGCTCTATTGAGATATATGATCCAATCACTAATACTTGGACTCTCGACGGTTATCTCCCAGAACCACGGTTTAGCATGGGTGTTGTTGCATATGAAGGTAGTAATTGTTGGCATATAAATCCGTTAAAGAAAGTTACGCCGAAAATTTTTACAGGATTAATTTACATCGTGGGTGGCTGTACTCATAACAGTCGACATCGTCAGGATGTGATGAGCTATAACCCTGTGACGAGGGAATGGAATTATTTAGCTCCGATGCTCACACCGCGTTCACAAATGGGAATCACGATTCTCGACGGGTACATGTATGTCGTCGGCGGCACTAGTAAAAATCAGGAAGTCTTGACGTCTGTTGAAAGATACTCTTTCGAGAAGGTAATTTATTTCTTGTTTTTAAAATAAATAAAATCGTGCTTTTATTGGTTTTTTTGTTTCTGTGTATTTTTTTTATATACGTATATTTTGCAACATTTGTATTTTAGAATAAATGGAATGCCGTCGCTTCTATGAGTATGGGTAGATTTTATCCGGCTGTTGCGGCAGCCGACAGTCGGCTCTACGTCATAGGCGGTGACCAATCACAGGAAATAAATTTTTACCGCACGCAGATCACTATTTCCACTGTCGAATGTTACGATCCACACACGAACAAATGGCATGAATGCGCCTCCTTGCCATCGAGCAGAGGCGAGGCGACGGCGATTGTTGCACCTTTCTGATCGATATTTTGCAACGTCTCGTTCCGTTCATCATACCAGGTTATCTCCTCTCATTTTTTCAACTTACTAAAATTTTCCTTTTTTTAGTTTCTTTTCCATATTATCTGAGAGCATTGTATCTATTTGTTAGATAGATTCTTGTGAACACGCTAAGAATTGTAGTTCTGTTCAGTAATATTTTAGATTTTAAATACTTAAAAAATTTATATACACGAACGTCAACAAAAATTTTTCTGTATTGTTTATTCATTTAATTGGAAAGTTTAGTACTCAAACAATACTTCTGATTTCAGATCATATCTGTAACACTATATATCTCGTTGCAAAATATAAAGTCTGAGAAAGCATGTACTACGCATATGCGCAGAAAGACGATAACATTCAAAGACACATTTAACATTCGATTTAACACTCGAATAAAAACAGAAACTATTTTTCTCTTTTAAAAGTGTTTCGTTCCTCTTACACGTGGGAAAGGAACTACAATTCGATCGGCATTCGAGAAGTATACAATATAATTCGATAAAAACAATCCCAAAGAAAGTAAAATTTATTGGAATTTTTGAAGAGTTACATAAAAAGTTACGAACTCTGTCTTAATACATTAATTTAATCTTATGAGCACATGTAACAAGTGAATTAAACAAAATGATTGTAATTAGAAATTGTATAGCAGAATTATTGTACGTTTTGTTTTGCTATTTATGTTACATAGATCGGATTTTAAAACGTGCGAATGGATTTGAAAACAACAAATATGATTGTAATAATACCATATACAGTTTACACAAGTACTCAATACTTTTATTAATTAACGATAAGTATTAATCACGTGCGTTAGAAAGGACTGAGCCTCTTTATATATAATATAATAATAATAATTATATATATATATATATATACATTATATATATACATATACATAATGTCACAAATAAATATTGATATATAATTAATTATATATATATATATATATAACCAAAGTTATAATATTTTTAATTCCTTACAAGTTAACAAATTTTCATTAAACATAATATGTATGTGTGTAAAACTGATATAAGATGATTCCAAAGATGCAATATTTATATAATTCCGAAACTTATAATGTGGTCTAAAAAACATAAGACACATACAAAAAGAACAGTTTAAGCATTTAACGGAAAAAAACCAAATCAGATTTGAATCCAAGAGTTAAAATCCGTAAAATAATTAGACTAAAATTGAAAAGTTCTAGTGTCTTTTAAATGTAAAAATTCACATAAGTTCTTTTAAAACTTTGAACTTAAAAGAAAGAAAATTAATTTATTTCAGCAACTATAGAAACATTACGTAAACATTAATCTAAGAATCATAAGGTACATATTTACATTGAGAAAAAGTTGATTGAAAATTTTTACGATCTTTAACTCTTGATATCTGGTGTTTTCAGATCGAAGAATTCAAAATTTTCAGAACATACTGTAATAAAATATAATGGCGGTTCTTATATATAATTAAAGTATGAAATGTTGCGCACTCTGTGAATGTTTTGTAATATTTAAAAACACTTATACATTTTGTAAAATTGTTCCAAAAATATCTCTTTCTCTCTTAAAGAAAATCGATTGTTCATCTCGGTAATCTAAATTCAAGTATTATAATTAGTATATTATCTATAGAACAGATAGTCGATTAGATTCTTCATTGTTTTGTCATACATAGAAAGAGTACGAGAGAGGAAGAGGCAGAGGGGTAAATATGACTGAGATGATCTTGTTGGACAATTGATCTACGAGTGTTCTCCGCGATTTAAGATTAGGTTTTTTCGACTTATCGTCTCAACAATTTGCTTATTGTAGGATAAAATGAGATACAAATGCGATTACAAATTAGTCTATGAGATTATATTAGTCTTTCGTTATATGTGTGGTTCTAATTTATAAAACATAATATATATTAAATAAATATTAAAAGCTAATTGTGAGAGTATACATGAAACTAATGTAGAGAATATACATGAAAAACTTGTGATGTAAATCCTTAGATTGAGCTGAATCAATCATCTCTGCGAAGCCACGGGAAAACGTGCAAAAAAAAAACTTGAAGCAATGAGATTTAAGGAATTCAATCAGGAATTGTGGACGTTTTTGAACGTATATTTACATTTGAAAGAATGATGATCTGTAATTGATTGATGTGCAATTGATTTGCTTAAAATTGCAAGTTTCTGGCTTGTTAGAAAGATCGAACAATGAAATTAAAAAAAAAAAAAAAAAAAAAACCAACAATCTATGGATTTATACGTATTTACGAATACAACGATATATATATGTGTATATGCAAATATATAAAGCTAAGTTTTTAAATTAATTTTTATAATTGTTAAAAACTCTCTGATCTTCAAAAACTGCTAAGATTTATAAGACAATTGAGAAACCACAGGCATCTAGCATGTTTATCCTTCTTACAAAAAATAAATTATTAACACAGGTTTAGAGAAATCACGAGATGATAAATATATACAACAATACGTATATGTGTATATTTGTGATCAATTAATAAAAAAAAAACACTTCTAATACATATCGAAGTAATTCACATCTGCTATTATATACATGTTTTGAAGAATATATATTCGTTATTAGATGTGTAAATCAATTTGGTGCCTTTTCTGACAAAATTCAAACTTGATTTATGGATCACGTAGTACATACATTAATTGTCAAATTTAGTGATCAAAATAACGCTTCTTTTATCCGCCAATTAAGGTTGCTTTTCAGCAAAGAAACAAATAGGTACGTGCGGCTGTATGTATACGGCATAAGACCGTCCCGACCAATGAGCATTTAGAACAGCTTTAGGTTTTGATCTGAAAAGTGGCAACTGCATTCAGCAGAACAAACCGCTCTGTATCAATTGAATGTGAATTGGCTCTTGCTTTTAGAACCAATTGATCAACGTCGAGTGTTGACAAGACGACAACTCGGCAAGTGTTCTGCTGAACGCGCGCATCATGTTACATAGATGCTCATTGGCCAAGTCGATGCACATCAGCAGCAGGTTGGATTGCATCAGCCGTATCGGTTGGGTGTGCGTAGTTACGCTGTGGATATTTTTGGACAATTGTCGGTGTTTTACATCACATTTTCGGTGTTTTACACCATTTACTTTATTATTATCTGTTAATTTAAACGAATATACAACTCCCCGTGGCTTGGCGTCAGGAACCCAATCCACGGTTTTAAACTCATCATCAAAAATACGTAGAATGGCGTATGGACTAGGCTGTGTTCAGTTAAGCAAGATGGAACAAACTAATGCAGGAAATGAAGGAAATACAGGAATTCATTAGTTCCAATTCCTGTATTTCCTGCATTTCCTCCATTAGTTCGTTCCATCTTGCTTAACTGAACACAGCCCTAGCTTTATAGGTCCACTGAGCCAAGAGCACCAAACCAAATCGCACATCAGCCAGCGCGGTCTGGGTGGAAGGTGGAGGGACTGCGAGACATGGAAGTCCCGAGTTTGAATCCGCTCAACATCCTAGGATTTTTTTCCGGGCCGGTTCCTTTCAATCGAGTTTATCGTTTGAAAAAGCGAACTAAATCGAGCTTCCAAGCACTCACATGTACGAATCGGAGAAAAATATAGACTTAGAATAACTTACTGCACACACAAATCAGAAAAAATATAAGACTTAGAATGGCGTATGGACTAGCTCTTAAAAAGTCCCTTGAGCCATAAATGCACCAAACCAAAAAAACTAGCACATCAGCAGCACATGTAGCTGTGTATGCCATTTTGTGTACAACTGCCACAGTGCTGTGGCGGATTACACATTCTGCGGATTCTCTTATAGCTCTGGGCTGTCTCAGTCTTTTCTATATTATACGTCTATGTGATAAATTGAGACCGAACGCGGTGTTCGTGGATGTTGAAAGACTGAGGTTAGTGACGTTTAAGTTTTATTGTTAATCAAATTTGTTATCCCCAGTTTGAATCCTAACCTTACATGTCGGTTGTCAGCTTGACCTCGTGGAAAGAAATTAATTTTCATGTATCTTTAAATGCTATTTTTCATTCTTTTTTTTTAACGATATCGCTACTTATCAAGTTTACGAGCTCTTGATTGTAACCTGGACGATTTTATAAATAACAAAAGTAGTTTGAAGCAACTTTTATTGACCTTTAGAGAGAGAGAGAGAGAAGGAGAAGGAGAAGGAGAAAGAGCTTAAATTAACTCTAATGTGTCTATTGGAAAATATAAAACATAAAGAATTTATAAATAAAACATCTTTTAATAAGATGTTACAATGGCAGTGTGGGCTTTTTATGTAATAATGTAAATATTTAATTTCAGAATTTTATGAGATAAAAAGCATGATCAATAAAAATTACTGTAAGAATTATTGTCAATTTTAATCAAGTTGAGTTGTTTATTTAGTGATATTGATGATAAATACTAACTTAGATTATTAATTTAAAATATAGACAGGAATTGTTGCCAATACAAATAATCTTTATTTTATATCTTTCTTTTTTTTTCTTGCATAGAACAGCAAGATTCAAAGCCAGCATTGACACTGAGCTGCACTTTACTCATATTAATAAATATAAAATGTTTAATAAGAAAACTTTATATTTTTAGGTTCGTACTAAAAGCAAGCAAAACTCAACACGCCCATCAGGCCTATTAAATCTCCCTGTCCCTGCGCCTAAAGCCCTGACGTGGCTCACGAGCTGGGCGCTGGGCCAGGCTACACAACGCCAGACTGGTGAGTTCCCACACACAATATCGCTTGGTAGCACGGAGGACACTCAAAATTCAACTAACAATGTCTGTACAAAGTGTTGCTCTGGCCTCTCTCACGGCAACGTATACCGACTCGGAGGGCGAGGACGGGGTAGAAGACGAACGCCCACAGGAGGAGAAATCGACCCCACAGGGGGCTGCCCCGCATAATGCCCAAGTCGGTCGTCAATCCCAGGCCCGATTTGGCACCAGTCCCATATCTGGAGGCCGTTCAGCCTCGCATAGTCCCGCTGTCAGCAAGTTCGCGTCCGGTACTAGCGACTTGCCTGATACGACCACAAAGGTGCAGCGATTGGTCTCTTATTTTGATGATTCGGTAGTCTCCGATGACGAGGGGGCGGTCGTTATTGCGCCAACGGCGTCTTCGCTGTCGTCGTCGTCGTTGACGACGGCAAGTGCAGTAAATGCTTCGACGGTCGTGGAACTTCCCGAGGAAAATGGTATCTTACCCACGGCCACCACTGGCGCTGTTACTGCTACCACTGCCGCTGCCGCCGTCGTCACCGCCGACGGCGTTGAGCGCCGATCGCCCTCCTCGCGTCTTGGAGATTTGCTTTCAGATAATAGCGGCGAGGCGGATCCTAACGATGTGACAATACCGCCGGAGCCGCCGGGTCAATGTCCTGCCGAGTTACAAGACAAAATTACGAGGCTATATCGCAGGATGGAGAGTGGAGGACTGGATATGAATATGTTAATTCAGCAACGCAAGGAATTTCGAAATCCTTCGATTTACGAGAAACTCATTCAGTTTTGTAATATCAACGAGCTGGGTACAAACTATCCGCCAGACAGGTTTGATCCGTTCAAATGGGGTAAGGACTCGTACTACGAGCAGCTAGCTATGGTACAAAAAACTGAAATGGACAAACTCGAGAAAGCTCGCAAAGAAAAGACGAAAATCGAGATCGTATCGGGAACTGCGAAACGACCCAACAATTCCTCCGGTGGTGTCGAGGATGTCGATGCCAAAAAACGAAAAAGTAAGTGGGATCAGGTGGCAACCGGCGGTGTTGCTGCTGCTGCTGCAGTTGCAGCCGCCGCTGCTGCCGCCGCGACAGCGAAACCCACGGTACTTCTTACGCAACCAACGTTGACGACCCTCGCGTCGTCCACCACCGGCGCCAAACCTACCGTTATATCAGCTTTCGGCTCACTGCCGAAAAAGAGATTGTAACATATCTGTAATAAATGCGTGCTCTGTAAATAATGTCGATTGTTGAGGAAATGATGTTTTCTTCGTTAGACAATTACGAGACTACGAAAAGAAACGCGATTCTGTTTCTAAGGATTTAGATCTTGATTTAGATGATTTTAGATTTGTTGCAATTACTATTTATGTTTGAGCAATATTTTTGATATTTTGTGATGTTGAAGTTAAATATTTATAATGTAATTAAAACGCAAACTTAAACACAAAGATGCAAAAGTAAAAATTACATAAAAATTTTAGTGTTGTTAAAAAGTTAAGCATTTAAACTAGATAAAATTTCTAGATTCTTGATTCTATTTCTTGATTCTTGATTCTGAGATCTAGATTCTTGCGCACACTTTTCAATTGTAAAAAAATTCGACATTTGTGTTTGTACATTTATTTAGATCCTTAGATTCGCATACAAGCTCTTGAACTGTAAGATACATACAACGTTTTTTATCGAATACGTATGAAAATAACATTGTTCACCGACACGAAGCAAGCGATCTTCTGGAACGATTTATAAATCCGAGAATGTGCAAGAATCTAAGAATCGTAGAATCGTAGCTCGTATATCTAACTATAGAAGACCCCAGTAATCGTAGATTAAAACTAAATGTATTGTAAATAATGTCACAGTTTATATAATATAACTTAGGAATTCAAATGATTACAATATTCATTAATCGAAAAAATTCGAAGATATAAATAATTCCAAAGACTCAATATGATCAAAGAAGAGAGAATTTAGAAAAACGATGTAAGAAAAGAGGCGTACGGAGACGTTGATGTAAATTAAAGACACATTTTAATAAATTGTGCGCACTTCTACATATATATTTATACAAAAAAACGTATACGTACGAAGTATATACATACATATAAACATACACACACATACATACACCTACATAAAAATATATATATGTATACATATATGTATATTTAATTTATACAAATATACATATATGAAAAATAAAGTCTAAACAAATGGGAAATGTTTCCGGAACAACTGCCGCTCGAATCTCAATAACAGAAATCATTACCATTTTTTATCTTGGTTACTTGACTTTTGTATACTTTGAAATAATATATTGCATAATGACATATATATTTTGTACATTCGATATATATTATTATAGTACATGTAGGAATAGTGCATTTTTAAAAGCGCACACTTTGCCAAATCAATGTCGAGAGAAATATGTTACGTAAAAATTCTAACTATCAACCACCGGGTTTTTATATCTTGTTTAGACTTCTCTCTCTCTGCGGATTTCTGTGTGTGTGTATGTGTGTGCGCACGCGCGCTTCACAAGACTCTTAAATTATTTTTTTTTTTTTTCATTTACGATAATTTGTTATTCTATTTTTTATTATACAAACGAAACATCACACGCAACATGAAGGCCAAATTATTAATCAATCTTTCGATTCAATATTTATGTGTGCGTTAGATGCAAAAAAGAAAATATCTTGAGTGTTGCCACACTTAATCTGTTTTCTTTTTTCTTTCTCGGTGATTAAGATGTAATTGCTTTTTATATGAGATTAAAAAAAAAAAACTTTAACATTATTAAGGCTCCTCAATACTCGTTGCAACTGCATATTAAAATTGTGACAAAATGAAAAATTTATATGAATTTTTGTCCCGCAGTTTGTACAAAACTGAACTGATAGTTCTAAATATGCCGTCGCCGATATTCGAAAGCGTAAATTGGTGAAATCTGCCAAAAAAAAAAAAAAACAATCTACTCTTTTTTGTGTGAGTACGATTCAATCTGTAGCGTATAAATTTTTCAACCAAAATTACGCTTTCGAGTATCGTGTATAAAAATAAGTTTATTTCGAAGTTTAATGCGACAAAACTTTGTATAATTTCTCATCTCCAACGGCATAATTCAATACAATCGGAACGAGTATTCCGGAACAACAAATTTTACAGTGATGTAATAAAAAATTGATTTTGTTTTACGCAACTCTTCCATCGCTGAAACAGAAAAAACGATTGGACAAACTTTTTGATGAATTCAATATATGCGTACTTATTACATGTACATACGTGTGCGCTAGAAACAATAATATCAAATTCAACGCGTTATATATGTGTATGTATAATTGATTTTTTCACGCAGGACCACATTCTACAGCAGACTCATTGATGTAACAAATAAAATTATCAAATCTCAACGTTTGAGATAGACAAAATAAAGAATTTATGTATGTGTTAAAAAAGAAACAGAACACACACAAAAAAAAACTCAATGTAAGACGCAATGTAAGTTTAAGAAGAATTCATTTTTTTATATGAGGAAGCAATGAAATTCTCTTTCACAAAAGACTTTGTATATACACGCTCATGTCACATAGAGTATGGAATATACAATATACAACTCAGTAACTGAATACTTTTTTTTGTTATTGATTAATAACAAATGTATGATGTAATGTTTTTTCCCTGTCATATCCGAAGTTGCCGCTGTTGATACCGGCGCGCGGTGTTGAGCGTAACTATTGTACCAATAATTTTGATAGATAACAAAAAAAACGACCAATATCTGAATTACTTTTTTTTTCATTTTCATCGCAGCGACCACTTTGGATCTTCCCAAACTAGTCACACGAGATCGTCCTTGACAGTGGAGTGTAGTACGGATTTGTTCGATAACGTAGTACTGCGCGTGCGTATAGCGAATTTTTAGTCGTAGACATTTGATTTCTCGTCAAAGATAGCGAAAAACAAAAATTTTCAACAAGACCATAAACATTAAAAAGTAACTATTCGAACGCAAACGTGTCAAAGGTATGTTTTATTGCATTCTGTACGTGTGTGTTTTATAATGTAATGATACATGTACACAATGTGATGACCGATAAGGGTGTCGTTTTTATTGTGGCACATTTTGATTTTTTTTTTTAACAACAAACTTATATAGAATTTTAATCAAAGTAACAATATATGGCAAATAAATAATATGCAATGATATAAGCGCGCGATATTAATTTTCAAGGATATAAATTACACAAGTGTGATAATTCAAATTAAATTTAATTTAAAAAAAATCTCATATCTCGGCTTGTATTGTTATTATTTTACAATTTGCAGATACATAAAGATCCTCGAGAGTTGATTTTTTTTACATGCATAATGTCAGTGTTAGGAAAGAGAGCAACTATAATTTATACAAACCTGTAAATTAAAAGTAAAAATTTTCAAATCTATAATATTATTATTATCTATAATATTATAATATTATTATATTACTAATTAATATTTACAAAAATAATATACAACGTAGTGTCTCTTATTTTCCTTTCTCTCTTTCCATGAAAAAAAATTTGTGATTTGTTTTTTTTTTATAAATTATAAATTTGTGTTTCCGCGTGAGATATGCGTGAAAAAAACGTTCTAGGCGTATGTTTCGCTACATCGGTTATTTACTTTCGTCAGAAGTTCGACGTACAAAATTTTGTGGAAAAGTTATAGCGCGTAGTATATTTACACTGTTCCGCGTATTTTTTTATGGCTAGTACATCATTTTGCAAGAGAGTAAATTTACATTAATATTGCATCTTATTATTTGTTTATTCCTATTTTATGAGAACTTTTCGAGTTCTTTCTTGATCGACGCGATCAAAGGCACCGCGGGATCATCCGGAGGAAGTTTGCCCTCCGTCAATATACGCCTGGTGTCCACTTCCGGTCTGTGGAACGGACCTGCGCTGAGCGGCCTCGAACCCCAGGCACCGCGAGGATGAAGTCCAGCCTGGCCTGTTTCCGGAATATCCTCTCTGAGAGCTCCGTGTGGTAATGATGTGCGGGGTCGTGTACTTATTTCCATCGTAGACTTCGTTATCGGGCTGTAATGTTATTACAAATAAAAATGTTAAAACGTTATATATATAATGTACATCTTTCATAAGCTCTCCTTCGTTATATATATATATATATATCATTTTCTCTTCTTTCTCCTCTTTTTTCTTTCATAGGAACTATATTCTAAATAATAAAAAAGTAACACTTGTATTTTTTCATTAGTAACAATCTAGCAAATTAGAATAAACTTCAATTACCTGTCAGAAGAGGAAGAAGAAGAAGAAGAAGAAGAAGCATAAGTATGTACCTGACGTGAGCGGATTTGCCTCTGATCTCCGAAAGTGGTGCCGTACGTGTGACGGAAGTCGACGGTTGCGACGTTGTTTGTGGCGATTCTTTGATCCTGATGTGATCTCTGCTACCGAAGAGGCTGAAGGAGTCCTCGAGGAGCTCGTGAAGCCTTCGTCTGGCACGACCCACGGGTCTCGATGGTAAATGATACATTCCACCGACGTCCGTTTCGGACGTATCGTTACCTTCAGACAAGTCGAGTCTTTCGAGAGATTGTGTGAAGACACAAATGTACTTAATAAATAAATAAATGACTGCGAACGAATAAGCGAACGTTTTGAAATTCTTGAAATAAAATTATTTAGAAACAAAACAAAATATATACATATATTGTACACTTACACATATATTTATTCGTTCGTAATCGAGGTGAGATAAACAAAGATTGTCAATTTAAAATAATTAATTAATATTAATATTGTGAACTCTTGAACACACGCGATATATTTACCTTCCGTGGAAAACATTTGTTTGTTGAGATTCCAAACGATCGGTCCGATCGTTCCGGGATCCTTCGAGACACTCGATGACCTCGCGAGGAACAGCGTGTCGTCGCCATTGTCGTCTTTATCGTGACGCATCAGTTCTGGAGAATCCATGTCCAAGTGCTTGACCTGAGAAACATCTTACCGTCATCTTGCGAACGCGATCGGATCGAACGTAATGTTTTTGAAATAAATTACCATGACGGGTTCCAACACTCTTGACAATGGTTCCACGCTACGCATACTGGGAAACTGCTTGCACGAGAGCATCGACAAGTAAGATCGCGGCGAAGCGGTCGATTCTTCCCGTTTCACGTAACTGTTCTCCAACGATTCCAGTGTCTCCGTACGATCGATTGCCGAGTCCATCGAGTCCGGCGTTCTTAGTTGGTCTCGCGCGGTCGTTCTCGCCATTCTTACATGCGACGTTCTGTATTCCGTCACAAGTGTGTTATAATTATTTGTATATATTTTAGTTTATTTTTATTATTTTTGTTCAAACTTTAAACCAGAACCATTAACTCGTCTCTTGGTTTAACTCTGTATCAAAGTTGATTACTTCGTTAATTACTTTGTTCTTTTAGTTGGATGCTCCTGAATACTCCAGGATGGAGATCCACGTGTCTTCTTTAGTTCCTCGTCGTTGTCACTGGAAATTTCGTGAACATCCAATTCCATGCTGTCGGGCGTGTCCGGGGTGATGGGGGTTCTGGATAAAGTTCGCGGAGTTTGTCGCTGACTGGTACCATCGGTCTGCGAACGTGGAAAAGTTGCGTAAGAAGGGAAGATTCACGAAGGAAAGAGAAAGAGGGGGAGAGAGAAAGAGAGAGAGAGAGAGAGAGAGAGAGAGAGAGAGAGAGATGCAAATAGCAACAATTTGCCTACCGAAATAAAGGACTAATATTTGTTAGAATCGATATCTCGTTCTGACATCAAGTAGAATCTCCCCTCGTAATTTTTGACATTGTAAGTTGATCGTTCGCGTGTCGCGATGTATACGACGATTCGAGCTTGTGCTTTCTTATGGTACCCCGTAATCTTTATCACGCAAGAAGGAAGCTTTAAAAATTATAAAACTCTTTGTTGATTTATGAGATATAAGCATGTATATCTATCACACAAGATTTTGTGTGTTTGTGTGTGTGTGTGTGTGTGTGCAACAATTTAGCAATTTATTTTATTCGATTATTGTACAAATTAGTTTTTGCTCAAAAATTAATATGAATTACTCTGTTTAAAGGTAAACATATCGTTTATACTTGTTAAATATACGTAAAAAAAGAGTTACTCGAAATGAAATTTTGTTGTATTATTTTTTTTACAACATATACAATTTGCCAAATTTGTTATAATATTATGTTATAATATCACATACCTTGATCTCGGTTTCAGATGTTGAAAAGGCAGCGTTGTCGAAGCCAGGTGTCGCAGTTGCAAATTCACGTTCCTTTTTCAGAATACTTTTGTTCGGTGGCGCGACGATAGCGCTGTGTGCCCTCTTCCTCTTGGCAACCAGAAGCAATCCAGCTAGTATCAGGATCAGGAGAACGATACCCGCGCTCGCCGCGCTGATCAACAGCCATATGTCCCTTTTTCTCGACAAGGCCAATGGTCGACTCTCCTTTAGATAAGCTGGAAGATGGAGAGATAAAATTTTCTCTCTTCAATATTTTATAAAACTTTCTTCTTAATAAAAAAAAATTAATAATACGATTATTTGAATCGAAAAAGAGAACATGTACCGCGCGCGCGCGCGCGCACGCGAATTACTCACGTTCGCTCTGAATAATCACCGGTGCCCCGAGTTCAAGAGCGACTTCCTGGGGCGAAAGAAGCGCCATGTCTCTCGCGGCAGTTTCCGCGGGAACGGGTTTGTCATCGAGATGAACCGAGTAGATCAGCCTCGTCGCGCCACTCTCGATGACACTTGTGTTCTGCATCCTGACCTTCACCACCCCCGGAATCGCGTTGTCCGCTAAACGTAACTTCGAGCGCACATCTTCGTTGTTGCTCGATCGATTTTTGAAAACTACATCATCGCTCGGCTTCGATTCGGACGAATCCAGTAATTTTGACGTCAATTCACTCTTCGGAAGTTGCTCGTTCGAATCGGTCACTGTGTTGAGATCATAACGCGACGTTGTAGACTGAGAATCGACTTTGATCGTAGATCCATCGACGATTTCTTTCTCCGAAGACACGTGTTTCGTATCATCTTTCAACTTTTTTATAATCTTTTGTGTCAGAGTTTCCTTCGTAGGTTTCTCGTGACCGATCGTTGTGTCGAGATCAAACGTCGGAAGCATCTTCGGTCTGGGAATTTCAATCATACTCATCGATGACTTGATTGGCGAAACGTTCGAGAAGTACGATTTGTCGTCGTGTAAATTTGAAACGCTAGCTTCGGTTTCCGCTCGCGAAGAAGAAGACCTTTCTGTGGTGTCATCGGGCGAATCTGGCGATTCAACTGTGGTTCTACTCGCGGCAGTCTCTTCTCGAGGTGCGACGTTCTCCTGGGACGAAGTTCCGAAACGTTTTGGTACGCTCTACGCATGTTAAGAAAAGAAGAAAACAAAAATGACAACATCATATCTGTATTTCTCTTTTTGAAACGTATATATTTTACCTTCCGGCCGATTAAAGCACGCGACAACGCATTTCTTCGAGATCGCAGATCCGTCGACAACAGGCCGAGATGCCGTTGTTGCTGTCTGGAGAACGCGGTCCGATACAGACGAGCCAAACGGAGCTCGATTTTGGGCGGCACGGCTTCACCTGGCCGTAGAACCGTCAACAACCAGTATCTGTTAACGTACGATTTGATTTGTTTCACATACACTAGTTATTTTTCACGGTTTCCCATGGCCTTGCTATTTTTTTTTTCACATCCACACTTTTTAATTTTAAACTCATTCGTCTTCTACCGTAAATCAATTAGGATTACCTTGGACCTGGATCCTCTCCGATGAGGACGCCGATGCTCTGATCGTCATCGTCGTCTAATCTAGGAGTCGGTTGTATACATGTGACGCATTCCGGGTGGTAATTGTCCGACGGTTCCTGTTCGCCAGGCGGACTGTAAACTGTGACTGTGTGAACAACCGTTTTCGTCTCGTGAATAGTCAAACCCTGATTGGGATCCACCCATGGTGGCGCATCTTCCAGACCGGTCCAGAAGAAATCCTGAAGATGAACTCGTCGTCCTGGCAGATGCTCGATCAGAATGATTTCGTCTTCTGCGTGAGAAAAAATAAAAATTTGATTTTCTGTTGTTTTCTTCTTTTTTTCAATTTTCGAGCGTGATAAAAATTGCGAGATGCGCGCGTAACAAATTATCTTCTCAATTTATGCGCGCGTAACAAATTTATCTTCCCAATACGATAAATAAATAAAATAAACTACGTGACGTATTGCTGAGATTTTTAATAAAAGAACGCGAGATTTTTCAATAAAAAACTATAACAAAAAGGAAGTTCTAATAATAAAACAAATTTGCTGCTTTGTAAACTTTGAAGTTTCAGCACTTCGCGTTTTGTTGATAAAAAGTTATATACATATATATATATAGCGAAGAGAAAAAAGGGAGATAGACAAGAGCAGTAGTACAGAAGCGCCGAGTTTTCCTACGGATACTCTTCATCGATGGGGCCAACGACCGACCGTCATGCGAGTTATTGGCGACGTCACGATATCGCTGAGAACAAACCGATCGTAATAAATGTGAGAATAAAGAGACAGAGGACAAACAGAAGAAAATTTCTTATCACGCGATCACGTGACGGTGGCTCGTAAAAGTTGTGGAATTCATTCATGCGTGAGCAAGACTATTTTGGACGAGAGAATATAATCGCTGCTGTTCGTTATGTCATTCCACAAGCAGTTTGGTAATTAGAGAGTATTGCCCTCTCGAGCTTTTAACGTTAATTGCTCTCTGTGGTATCGCGAAATGTGCAAAAGTACAAACCACGTTACGTTCGAAACGAACAGTACGTACGAAACAGTTTCAAAGAAAGAGAGAGAGAGAGAGCAAAGCTGACTGCACAGATGCAGCACTTGATTAGATAAATCCGCGCAATTATAGCGGCGCATCGCTCGAACTGTCGATCGATTATGACACTAACACGTGGAACACGTTCGCGATCTATTCTTCTCAAACGCGTTTTTTTTTTTCACGTTGTTGTTACGACGACCTAGTTTCACGGTTCGCTTGACTTTCCGGTGCGTAGAAATATTTGCGCATTCGTTTGTGTTTTTGTAGGTTTTTTAAATTTTCCGCGTCCAGAAAGTGAATTGATCTTCCTGCCCTCACACAGATTTAACTTCAGTAATTGAGTAGCAATCAATCACGAAATTTATGTGTTATCTCATGTTCTCTCTCTCCCTCTCTCTCTCCCTCTCTTTCTCTCTCTTTCTCTATATATAAAGATATTCTTTCTTCGTCTCATTCGGCAGATTCTGTACTTACGTACAGTTTATAGTCACGCAGCATGTATCTCAGATATTTTTAGTACGCGATGGTAGTGTTAAATCGATAGAAAACCGAGTTCCTATGGTGAGAATGAGCTGATGTGCGATCGCTATTAAAATCCCCCGTGCAAATCAACGTTGCACATTCCGTCACATTATTCTCTCGTTGACGTTCTCGTAAATTTAACGAACGTTGCGCCGACGATATACTTCACGCTATGTTGTATCGCAATACAAATTGCTTGTTGTGTTCGCGAAACAGTTTTTTTTAAAGAAAACTTTTCTCGCTTTTAATAATAAAAAAATAGATTAATTATTGATAATATATGAAGAAAGCTCTCGATTATAAATTTGTAATTCCATTCGCACACGTGCGTGTGCCGTCTTAATTCGCAATAGCGGCAACGTGTTTGCACGTATACTAACATGCCAATAATAATATCGATTACCTGGCGCACACCTGCATGAGAGCGCTGAATTACTTAAGCTATGTCGTACGAGACTGGCGCCTACGGTTCTTCTCAATTTCAACTTGGACGCTAACACAGACGACAATATAAAGGTCACGGAAGAACGCATCTTTTGCGGAAATGAGATCACGGAACGCGATCACGACAGCACCGCTGTCTGTATATTTTTCACGTGCACGTGTATCACGATGTGTGGAAAGAGAATCGATCGAGCACGTGGAGCCACGTATGCGCGACCCGCCGTTGAGAAAACTTATTCGCTCCGTGCGTAAAAAAAAATGTTACGCGAGAAATGTCAAAATGACATGAATCAATAAAAAACGACACACAACGCGATATAAGAGAGAGCTTTTTTGCTCGTGTAATATAATAATTTTGAGCAAGTGCAAAAGAACGATTAGAAAAAGTCAGATTGAGTTTTTTTTTGTAAAGTAACAACTTCGATGATGAGAGATAAGACAAGAGATTTGTGACGTGATATTTTCTGATAATATCGCAAAGAAGAGAGTTTAAGGTGTATGTTAGTGTTAGCGAAAGAGCTTGATTTTATAACTTGAATTAAAAAAAACAAAAAAAGATCTCACTTTCAACTGAAAGTGAGAAGATCTCGAACTAAAAGCACTGGGTCACACATCAGTTTTTGTAAATACATAATTGAAAGAAAGAATGATCATTATCATTTTTTGGACGCAGTTCTGCGTCTGTGTTTTATATCTGAAATATTTAAGAAGCGTATTGTACTATCGCTGAAAAAAGATGTATCTCCTGTGTATCGAGAAACACATTTGTCACTCTTTTAATATAAAAATTATAATTCGCGCGTGTAATATCTACGATAATATTATGTAAATATTTAAAAATTGCACCAAGTCACTAACCGGCTCCCGGTGGCATCGAAGCGATCACTCTCGAGATGTTGGAATTCTGCAATAAAAAGATCGCAATTTGCACGACAGTGCCGAGAGAGGCGGACAACGCTACGCGTAGTATACTGCATAGTACCATCGCGTAAAACGCGCTCTGATGTACTGAATCACCAAGGGGTGTTCTACATGGATGGATGGATACAACAGAGTGTTCGGAGTAGGGTGGAGAGTCTGCGCACAGGTTGAACAAAAAACGAAGTAGACGTGGGAATAACACATTTCTACGAAAAAAAAAAAAAAAAAAACATTGACAATTATTTATTGTATCAAGTATATTTCTCTTCTGCATTCTTTATTTGTTAGTTTAGCGATGTTACATGTAACTAATGTGTTATTGATTTCGACGAGGTCGTGTGAGTTTATGTATAGATTTTAAATGCGATTCTCGTCGTCGTCGGTTCTCTTTTCATCTATTGATGTCCCACGTATGACGCACGTGAATAGGATCTTGCACGTGTGCGTGTAACATCAGCAGGTAAAAAGGGAATTCTTGTGCAAAGACATATATTGGTACGTTTAGTTACATGGAGTTCTATAGACTATTTTTTTTTTTTTTTAATACATAATAATGCATCGTACGGTATAGTTTTAGGCAAAATATTTTAAATAAAATAAAAAAATTTATTAACTGCTCTTTTAGAAAGCTTAATGTCGTAATTAAATATGTTCATCTTAACACAAACATATAAATAAGTGTATTAAGCTTTCTAAAAAGAGCAGTAAAAAATAAATTTTTTATTTTATTTAAAATATTTTGCCTAAAACTATACCGTACGATGCATTATTATGTATTAAAAAAAAAAAAAATAGTTTATATTGTAGAACTCCATATAACTAAACGTACTAATATATTGTTATAAGTCACGTATTGTATTTATATTATGTGTTATGTATTATGGTATTATGTAATATATACTAATTAATGATAGAGTATCGTTTAAAGTGGGTTTTAAGTTACTAGGTGTAGTTGTGTTAAAAGGAAAACTGGAATCAAGGACGCACCGATCGAAGGTCGCACATGCAGCCGAAAAGATGCAATGGTCTGCATTGCACTTTTCGAGAACCGGATGTCGTCTGATTTTCCTCGGTCAATCACAAAGTGATTAGCTCGAGAATAAGACCCGGTGTCCGGGCAGGTGCGGGCAGAATCGTTCAGAATAGTGTCGCGGCCGGAGAGGCTCTGCCCGTCAGAGCATCGCTCGTAGAACTTGAAATATCGCGAGTGAGTGAGAATTTATTCTTAACTGTGGTTTTTATATTCTCACTCACTCGCGATTCTGTTCGCACCTGCCCGGACCCCGGGTCTTATTCTCGAGCTAATCACTTTGTGATTGGCCGAGGAAAATCAGACGACATCCGGTTCTCGAAAAGTTTGTATTTTATTGAAAAAAAAAAAAAAAAAAAAATCGCTCTTAAGATCTAGTTCGATCATCTTGAACAGATAACATTTCATTATCGCTTATTATATCTGTCCGCAAGAATCTTTTGATATTTTCGATGTGTTCCCCGTTAATCGCCGCTATTACGTTGTCACTATCTAATATTGTTAGATGATTTCCATCAACGTAGTGTATGTCTATGTCTCCTTCAGTAATCTGAAAGCCGATTTCAATCAAATAAATCTAACAATAAGTCACAGTAGATATTTTTTTATACATATATAAACACGTCACGTGTGCAAATACCTTTTGCAAGCCGTAATCTTCCTCATCAATTGCCGCAGATGCTAATGTGGGCTTCAAGAGTATTACAGGCGATTTTATTTTTGGTGTTTGCGTCAAATCGTAATCGTAAAGAGCAAACATACGATTGTAGAACGTTGAACACAAGGCCTCTTGATATTCAATCGAATACGATTCTTTTTCTTTTTTTTCAGGAATTGACGTGATAAAAGCGGTCAGTTTTTCGTCCCAGTTCTTGCATTTATTCAGTTCCAACAAGAGCTATGAGGATCAAGTTACTTGAATAATTTTTATCCAGAAATGCGCGCACCCCTCAACAATATACAATATACACATAAACTTATCCTACTAATGACCGCTCACCTTGCCACTAAGTGTCGGCTGTAAAGAATCCATTATGGCCAGAAGAACATTATTTTGAAATTCATCCATTGTTGTGAATGGAAGATGATGATTTCCCAATATTTTCATGTGTTTGGGTGCACCGTCAATTAGTACGATTCGGCCATCAAAATTTGCTTTCTCGAATCTGTGAGCTAGTTCAATCGCGATAATCGATCCGTACGAATAACCAACAAGTACGAAATTTGATCTCACTTTATCTTTGCTCAAAAGTTCCTGAAAATAAAACACACAAAAACATATATAAATTTATATACATATATAATTTTACGATATATCGATGTTATTTTCAACTTGTACGCAAAAAATAGATTAATTAATTAATTAATTAATTTTTTCCACGGTTTTTACTCAAGCACAATCATCGTAATAATAATCAATTCATACTTCAAAGAGACAGTCGGCGATATCACTTATTGGGCGATACTTCGCGCCTATGTTAAAGTCGCTGTACTGCAAGATTGTTGCTGAACCTTCGATTTTCGATATCAGTGGATCGAACACGCTCGCTTTACCTTCCACGCCCGGTAACAAAAATATGTGACCTTTCTTCGTCTTACTTTCCTTCGTTAAAAGATTTACGCAGATATCGGGGTGCAGAGTTTTGGTGCCTATCATGCGGACGAGCATTTTCAAACCTATCAAATCGTCCTTGTCGATCGTGTTAGCGGCTGTTTGCTCTTTTACGTTAAATATATCGAAGAGTTTGGCAAATGTCATATTGCGCATATCCTGCGCGGAAAGCAAAATGTCGTATTCTCTTTCCAGCGTTTGCCTCATTTCAACCGCCATCATCGAGTCCATCCCGAGCTCGGACAACGGTGTGTGACGCGCCACAGTTTTCAAATCCTTTAAATCTATCGATTATATATATATATATATATCTCTCTTTTTTATTCAAACATTCTCTAAAAAAAATAAATTATTTATAATAAAATTGACATAAACTCACTCATAATATTAGCCACGGTCTCGATGATGTTAGTTCCTCCTAAAACGTTCGAGCGTTTCTCGGCCACAACCATGCTCGCCACAACGGGATGCTCTTGCAACATAAATTTCTCAAGATTTTCGATACACGATAAGATTCTTTGTTGCAACGTACCGCCGATCACCATTTCCTTGTCGTTGTCCTGCATGTCGGCTACCAGACCGACGTCGCCCACCGCGCCCCACTGGATCGCCAATCCGTGCAATCCTTCTCGCCTTCGTCTCTCGCAGATTCTTTCCATGATTGAGTTTGCCATACCGTAGTTACTCTGTCCGGGATTGCCTCTGCCGCAAGAGACCGAAGAAAAGACAACGAAGTGTCGAAGCCGAGGACATAACTTTCTCGACAGTTGATCCAGATGCTTCGTCGCCCAAGCTTTTCCTCTGAACGGCTCTTGGAACGTCTGCACGTTGTGATTCGGGAATAGCTTGTCGTTTAGCGCTACAGCGAGATTGAATATAGCGTCTACCGGCGCCAAATTTTCCGCTGTTCTCAATATGGACTCGCAATCGTCGACGTTCGACGCGTCGAGGTTCGACACAATGGACACTTTTGTTTTGTAAGATTTCCACAGCTCGACCTTCATTTGCTGATAACCGTTTTTGATTCCGGCGCGCGAGACCAACACGAGATTTTGCGCTCCCCGCATCACCAACCAATCGGCCAATTCAAGTCCGAAACCGCCAAGACCGCCTAAAATGATGTACGACCTGTCCGCCCGGCAGTAGTAACGCGGAAGCGCGAGCATAGGTTGGTTGGGCACAAATGGGTCATCCTCCTGGACTTTAATAATTACCTGAAATCGTAATAATAAACTTCGTTTGCGCCTTCTCTTCGATCGATCACGCGGTCTACTTACTTTTCCCATGTGCTTGCCAGCCGCCATGTATCTAAACGCATTCTCCACGTCGTCTTTCGAAAAAACTTTCCTGCTGATCGGCTTGACGACTCTGTTCTCTATTTCGTTACTTATTTTCGACCATATTACGCTTTTTTCTTTTTTCGACATTCTAAATACATTGTCCAACATAATACTATGAAAATGAATTCCTTTCTCCAAGATCGACATGTTCAGTGTGCTGTTGGCCAAAAAGTCGAATTTTCCGATTTCTAAAAACCGTCCGTTTCTCGCGAGACATCGGATCGAAGCTTGAAGCTTCTCCTCGGCCAGTGAATTCAGCACGACGTCTACACCGCGGCCTTTGGTTTGTTCGAATATCATCTGCTCGAAACTGGTGTCGCGTGAATTTCCGATGTGGTCGTCCGGGATGTTCGGGAAGGTGTCTCTTATGAACTTCCGTTTGTCCGGAGTTCCGACAGTAACGAATATTTCGCATCCGGAGTGAAGCGCGACGTTAATCGCCGCTTGTCCCACGGCGCCGGTACCCGAATGAATCAGAATCTTTTCTCCAAACTTCAGATTTCCACTGACCAGCAACGCGTAGTAAACTGTGGCGTAAGCGCACGGAATCGTCGCGGCCTCCTCCAGAGTCAAATGGTCGGGAATGTACAAGCACGTTTCTCTTTCGATTACGCGCAAATTTGTGAAACATCTAAAACGATTTTTTAAATCAAAGATATAATAAAAATAAAATTTTTTAATAAATTACTAAGAGAAGTAAAATAAAATATAACTGATTATTTTATTTTAGAAACTTTTTTGCTTTTAAGAAAACTCTTCTATGAGTTTTATTTATTTATTATCATTTGTTTATCCTATATAAGCAACTTGGAAAAGTGCGCGACGTACCTATTTTCAGAAATTCCCATAATTCGGCGCCCGGTGTTGTGCTCGATTCCTGCGTATTCCAAACCGATGTAACAGTCCTCGAGTCGTCCGCGCGAAGCCATAAAGTCCAGAATAATTTTTCCTGTGGTTAACATGACATCCTTAAAGTTGATTGGCGCGTAAATCACATGAACTAAATCTTTGTCATGGCAATCCGGAGTAAGTTCATCCTCTAACCAGGCAAATGAATTCAGATCACCGCGAACCTAAGAGATAAATAAAACACTTTTCACACTGACATTGAAGAAAACTAAAAGAAGACATGTTTTTCTGTGTCTATATTCGAATATTGGTGACGTATATGTAATATAGTTCCAGTACATACCATTTGATTGAGGAAAGCGTTGTGTACCAGCTTCGGCACGAGAGGCGCCAAAGGAAGATGGCGATACGATCCCCATATTTTTCCCGGATAAAGAATGTTAATGGGAAGATCGAGTTTGAGTTGATCCGCGTACAGCGGATCGTGCAGAGAGAACTTCGGCGCGTTTTTGTCCTCAATGAACACTCCCTTAAACGCCTCACCTCCCGGTTCTCTTCTCAAACAGTTCAACAGACCTAACAAACCGCTTTCCGAATCCGCTTGTGCAACTAGAATGATTTGAGCGACGTTAATCGATCGGGTCTGCGCGTTCATAATCAACTGGAGTCTTTCAATCCACGAGAGCTCGTAATTGTCCACGTAAACAACTTCCGTTTTTCTCGTTGATTTTATTTGCTTCCTCAAGAGCGTAATGTGCTCTTTCGACGTGCGTTTTTCAAGAATCACTTTCAAACCGAGCGTCTCGGCCTTTGTGACGTCGTTTTTCGTGAGGGATTTTCCTCGTGTCATCAAAAATCCACCGTCTTTCAATGCCGACAATATTTCATTCAACGTTGCGTTCTTGTTTTCACTCAACAAATCAAATCCCGCGATTATTATCGCGTTGTCTTCCTTCGTCAACGTTTTCGATTCCGACACCGCGATGGCCGGAGGAAGGGTGTTGATATTGTTGAAACGGTCGCATCTGGATACGAACGTGATGTTGGGTTGAATCAACGGCAGGTTGCCCAACGTTTCTAAGAACATCGGCGACAGTAATTCCTCCGCCGTTACCTCGTCACCGTCCTCAACCAATTCCGTAATTGTTATTTTTGTCATTGGAAGACACTCGAGAGCGATGTGCGTCGATAAAATCACAGCATTTTGCAAGGAAATCTCGGCACGGTCGCTATAAGCAACGAATCTGTACTCTTCGAGGACGGGAATCGCCGTTGATTTTCGACGAAATATAGCGTTTGCCGTGATGCCGCGAATCTCTACACCACCGGCTACCACCGCGTCTAGGTAATCGTACACGCGGACGGGAAACACAGAGTAAACTACGGAAATATTTGAAATTGACAATTTTTGCAGTTCATTTCGTTATTTTTTATTTATTTATTTTTTTTATCGTAACACGTTTATCTCTAAAATAAGTTTACAAATGTTAGTACTTACCTTTGTCTACGGTTTCCGGATTCTCGCGTATCATTTGCATGTGAAGCTGCGGATCGATGACCAGTTTGTCAATTCGCGTAGGAACGTAAAGACTTCTCGAGTCGATTGTGAGAATTTTCATCTGTAACATGCAATCCATGAAAGTCACCCAATTTGCCTGCCAATTGATGTGACCACGTTTTCCGTCAGTGGACGCGGATTTTATTCCTCGGAACAAACCCGAGTATTGATAGCCGCGTAATCTGAGCTCTTTGTAGATGTCCTTCGATGTCATCACCTCCTTCTTATCGTCGTCGTCTCGCAGAAAACGCTTTTGCAGTTTTTCCTTCTCAATATCTTGCGTTATATTAACTACCCCGGTAACGACGATGTTATTCCCTTCAAGAATTTCAAATTTTCCGCTACCTGTAATATTTTATCTCATTTATTTCGCAAGTGCAATAACATTTATGTAATTTTAGCTTTCCGCAAGTATCCATCACCTTTCTGCAACATTACTGTGAGTTCCACGTCTTGTTTCGCAAGTTGCGTCGCCCGAACAAATTTAACGTCTTTGAACACAATTGGCATCTCGATAAGCACGCGACCCGTTAACATGCCGATTGTTTCCCAAACAAGTAAAATGTAACTCGTGGCCGGAACCAAGGTTCTCCCGTCGATCACGTGACCCTTTGTGTATTCGTAATCTTCGTCGGTCAATACAATATCGACAATTCTCTCTCCCAAATTTAACTTCTTCTGAGTTTGAAAATTCGTGACGTACCAGTCGTCGGAATGATCCCACCTTTGAAAAATTCGTCAGATCAACAAAGGAAAAAAAAAAAGGAAAAAAAAAATCAAAGGAAAGAAATATTTGTGTACCTAACTCGGCGAGAGATAAAATAAGTACGCGCGCGTCAAATTTCAGTTCAGCTCTGTTCCGTTCAACTTACTTGATTAAGGAGGATATCATCGGCGTACCGCGACTAACAGGAAATTGCACCGCCGGATACAAGTTGGCTAGTTGCGGCTGCGAGCCGCAGTTGTATAACTGTCCGATTCCTCGCAGAAACACTTTGATATTGTCCTCGTGATTTTGCTGAAGTAACGCGACGCTTGTATCGAATCGTTCCGCTGTGACGTCCCGAAGAATCCCATCGGGCGCGATTTCGAGAGCCACGGCGTTCTCGGGAATCGATCGCGCGATTTCGTTAAAGAGCACGGGCGTTAACAAATTGTGAGTAAAATATTCGGCGCAGGATGTTTGCATCAATGTCGCGTGGTAAACCGAATTTCGCCAAATCTCATTCGGCGTTACTGTTTCGGGAATTATTCGTTTCAAGTACGTCAGAATCGCGGATTTCGCGGGAGCGAGATGACGAGTGTGAAATGGAATGTTACTGCAGTTAATTTCCTTAGCAGAGACGTTGTTAACCTGCTGACATATATATATATATATATATAAATAATTAACATATTTCAATCTTCATAATAAACAAAAAAATATTTTTAATCAAGAAAAATGATCAAGACCTGTAACTTCGTTACAAATGCTTTCACTGATTCTTTCGGTCCGCTTATGGAGCAACTATTCCGACTGTTGCTGCCGATTATTTCGACATCCGGAGGACATATGTTCCTCACGTTTTCACAATCGAGACCGATTTCCGCCATGGCGCCGTTAACAATTTTCGTTTCGCTCAGCGCCAGTCCTATGTAATACGCCGATAAAATCACTTGTTCAATTGTGAAGTTACCGGTCACGTAGCCGCAACAAAGTTCGCCGATTGAATAACCAATTACGTAATCCGGCTTGATATTTATAGACATTAAGAGATCGACTAGTCCAATCTGAAAGAGAATGACAACTCTTGTACAAGCTCCCTTCAATGTTGTTTCAAAAACTTGCGCACTCAAATAACTTGATAAAGAAAATAAATTAGTGCAAAATAAGCAAAATGTACAAAAAAAAAAAAAAAAATCAAAACTACTGTAATTATTTAATGCATCACCTGCATCACAGTAATGCCCACGAGCGAGTTCAATATATTGTCGAAGACAGCTTCGTCCATTTTACTTATCAATATGTCAGTGACGCTTATTCCGTGTGTTCTCAAAATCGTGTCGCACTTTTCCACGGTTTTACGAAACACGGGAAATTCCAGCAGAGCCTGACCTATATAATAAATCTTCAATTTCATAAACGAGTCGTCATTTTGTTTTCTAATGCGCAACAAACAAAAACAAAAACAACATACCCATCCCGAGCCATTGCGATCCGACTCCGGAAAAAACGAAACAAATTGGTTTTGTGTCCGAATAATATTTTATTTCCTGTATCGTCTCGTTCGACATCTCCGATTCGATAATCACGTATCCTCTATAGGGATGATTCCTCATGGCGCTAGCGTAAAGATCGTGCAACAGCCGAACGAATTCAACATCGATCGGTCGGTTCTTGATCTAAAAAAAAAAAAAAAAGAACACACGCAAGTACAATTTATACATTTTGTATGACACCGTTTTGATTATCTCCGATATACAAGAAGTTTCAAATACCTCATCTAGAAACGACGCAACAGCTTCTTCGGTACGACCGGATATGGCAACGAGTCTGGGCAATTTGTCACTTGGTGCGCCTCCGTTGACCTTACATTTTGTGTGAGGTCGTAGCAAGATGTGACAATTCGCGCCGCCGAAACCAAACGAATTTATGCCAACTAATCCTGGATTCCACGGTGTTACCTCATTCACCACTCTTATTTTCTTTTCCGCGAAAGCCTTGATGTCTTTTCGTGGCCGTTTGAAGTTCGAGTTTGGCAGAAGCGTGCCGGTTTCCATCATTATTATCACCTTGTGAATAAAGAAGAATAATGTATAATGTGTAATAAGTTAAGAATTTTGTCTTTTTTATATTATTGTCAATTAACAAAATCAATAATAGAATGTATGAAAAGAGACATGCAATTTGTAATATAAAATTAAACAGATTTATAGTCGACGATAGCAAATGTTTACGTGTTAACTCTTAACAGAATTGCACATTACTTTGCCAATTTGACACATGCTGCTGCTGGGTTCGGAGTGACCCAGGTTCGATTTAACGGAGCCAATGAGTAGCGGTTTGCTTCGGTTCTTACAAAACACATGCTCAATCGCACTGACTTCTTCCGGATCGCCGACTTTGGTCCCAGTTCCATGAGCTTCTACATACTTCACGCTTGTCGGCGATATACCGCATTCCTGGTAAAACTCTTTAAACAAGTTTGCCTGCATCTCGGCTGACGGATAAGTGATACCTTGTTCTTTGTAGCCGTCGCAATTTACTTTTGCATAAATAAACGTTGAGTAAATTCTCTTGGCGACCTTTGCTTTTTGCAAAAACGCAACCGCGATTGTCTCACTACGCATATATCCTTTCGTATCCTCATCGAAGGGCGCACAACTTCCGTCGGGCGAGAGAACTCCTAAAATTTTGAGAGTCTTGTATATATTGTACATGATAAGTTGCCTTCTCTAAGGCGCTTTTAAACCTTAACTTACAATTAGACCATAGGATAACGACGCGTTGGAAACTCTATGTTTGTTAATAAAGAATGCTCGTCTTATATTTTTTCTATCATACCGCAAAAAATCCGCATTTATTTCATCTTTTATACATATATATATACATATATATATAACTATATAATATATATTATAATATAATATAATATATATTATACGGATATACATATATATATANATATATATATATATATATATATATATATATATATAAATTTCTAATATTTTCTAAATATAAATATACTATACCCTATACTATTTAAATTCTTGAGTTTGAGCTAAATATCTACCGAGCCTGGCAAATTGCAGAGTCATGAAATGATGCAAACAAAGATTGGCGCCGGCGACGAAAGCGGAGTCGCATTCTCCTGATTTGATGCTCTTATAAGCTAATGCCATGGTAAACAAGCTGGAAGAACAAGCCGAGTCTATTGTATAAGACTGTCCTTTTAAATTGTAAAAGTTCGAAACGACATTGGCTAATCCGGATCGGCTACAACCAATAAGCCCGTAACCATCGTCTATCTGGAGAAGTGTGTGATAAGAGATTTAGATACGCTATTTTTAAGCGCAAAATGTATTTATTTTTATCTAATATTTTCTACTTTTCTTTCGTTGATCCAAGTATTTTCAGATTCGGAATAGCATGTGGTAGCAAACACTCCGGTTTTCGTTCCGTCTAAATCCTTTGGATTAACTCCAGCGTCGACAATAGCTTCGTAAACATGCTCCAAAAGCGAGCGCAACATAGGATCATACTGATGCGCCTGATTGGCGGGAACGTCAAAATAATTCGCATCGAATTTACTTAAATTTTTAGTTCTCCCAATGCGTTGCGGTACATCTGGATAATCTGCATTGATTACACATGAAATATTTTATTCTTGTTTAAAACACACAATACTTCTCACTCCTTTCATGAGGAAATAATTATGTCAACATACATGTATACATGGATTTTAATATCAATTGCACAAGTTAGAGATATAATCTCATAATAGAGAAAAAAAGATAAAATTATACGTAACTTTTTTATGAATAAAATTATATGTACATTACCGTGAATCCATTCTCGTTTGTCAACCGTTCCAAGATCTGCTTTAGTAAACAAAGCTTTCTCAAGATCTCTAATATTTTCACACGCCGGAAATCTACCGGCGAAACCTGAAATAACGATATCATCTTCGGACTCGACGAACATAGTTTTCTCGTCACAATTCGAAATTTTAATGACAACGAATTTCCCGCGAAACTGCTACTCTTTCTTTTCACTTCGCGTTCTCGACCTTGTCGCGCGATATCTCGAGCTTGTAAGATCACACTGTTTAATGCGCGATTTTGCAACAAGTATATCGTGACGTTCTGATCGCGGACAGAGGATTATCGCTTGTACGAGACTTACTTTTATATGCCGAGCATTTTCTCGTTATTATGACCATAGACATTCTTGGATGTGTGTGTTACACGAATTTATTTATAAAATCAATTTACATATGCCGTGTGCAACACGCACACGGTCTGCAATTTATCGAAACAATTTAAATAAAAGAGGTGAACAACTTTCAAAATATTACACAGTATGCGCGGGCATTGGCGTAATTTACACGTGAGGTTGACCCTTTCGTTGGTTATTCGCGAGGCATTACCGACGCAATTTCTTTTGATGTAAAAACATTTGCGCCACTGTCTGTCATGTATGACATGTAAATTGAAAACTTTGAAGTTTGTAATTAAATTACTGATGATTCGTTAACAGTATAACGAATGGATTTCTCTTATTAAAAGAAAGACAATAGACTTTCACACTCACGTATGCCGTATTTCATCAATAAACATTTAATTACAATACACAAAGTGTTCAAAGTTTCAACGAGCATAAAAAATAAATTCTCGATGCTATCTGCATTTTCAAATATTACATGTTCTTGTCGATAGATATGCGATTGTGTCAAGATGTTACATTTATTATCACATTTATTATCGGATTTTGATCTCTCTTAGCAAATGTGACATTTAAGCTTTTACTTGTTTCTTACATTACGTGTATTATATGTACTATATATGATGCACAGTATGATATGTACTTCTCGTTTCATGAGCATTTTGTTCAAGTAAACAAAAACAAAAAAAAAATCAAAGTAAGATTTAGATTTTGGAATCTAAAAAATTTATTCTCTTCGATTTTCTCATTTTTAAGACTAATTTTCGCGCAACCGCTTATCGGTTTCGAATATTTTATATTTTTGGAAAATATTTACATGCTTATATTATTTATATTATTTATATATTTTTTAAATAAAACTCTTTTTTGTTTATATCTATGTCATATACGCACAAATATATTTTGAAGTTTTTCTCTTCTTCTTATAGAATACATTGACATAGTTTGACCTTTACTTGAAACATTGTATAACTTAATACATTTTACATGTGATATATTTGACATTCGTCTTTTGTTAAATAATGTAATCAATGATCTATAGGATTAAGAATCACGAGTAGCCAATAGGTCGCGGTACCTAATTGTTAGTCACGATTATATTTGCGTAATTTCGAAGGTGACATAGCAACTTAAAAAAAATCGCACTTCTGACACCAGCAATAACTCAATTTCTGACAAGTTTTAAAGATCGATTTGCGACCTTTAAACACTTTTTTTTCGACTTTGAAATGTTGAAGCTGGCACAGCAGTTTCAAAAAATCACATTTCTCGCACCAGCTCTGTGCACACGTGCACATGCAGGTATATTAAAATTATTATTCAGAAAAGAAAGATGTTTTTTGGTAAACAAAAGAAAACGGCAGAGTAAAGAAAGAAAAAGAAAGAGAGAAAAAATTTTTTTTTAAATTTTTTTATTGAAAGTAAAGTGCAGCCTTTAAGAAGAAGACACAATTAAACGGCTACGACAATCGGTCTTAAAACTAAAGAAGCTTAACAATTATTAGGGAGAGAGAAAATTTTTTTTTTTTTTTTTTTTTTTATTGACATAAAAGGCGGCCTTTAAGAGCAGAGCTTAAATGGCCCTGGAGAGAGAAAATGACATGTATTTGTACAGTGGTGCAATCTGTCACTGAACCGTCGAATCTATTTGAAAAGCAACTTTGTACACATCTTTATTTCGTATGATAACATTCGTTTATTTCATAAAGTAACAGTCGATGCACGATAATGAAGTTTACTCGAGAATTTCGAGAACAAGTATTTTTCCAATCCTATAGAAAAAAAAGGGCATTTGGACCGAGAAGTGCGCGTTTTGGAGCCGAATGTATCGCATCTATTGTTGCCTCTTTTCCGCGTTGCCGATTGGTTGGTTGGTTGATCGAGTCGAATCGAATCGGTAAGATCGAGAGAGTAAATAATAAAAGCGATTTTGAGACAGTTTTTTCGTCGTATATGTAGAGAAAATTAAAAACGTAACTAAAATCACGTGACAGGAAAGAGTAGAAAAACAACACGTAAAAATAACGTGACTGTAATTTATATTATATATAACATTAAATAATACATATTATATATATAAATTATTATATATTTATAATATTATACTTTATATTGTATTATATGTATTATATACATACTACAGAGTAATGTCACTGACCTCGACCGCGCGGCCTTGACGGGGTCATTGACCTCAGCCGCGCGGCCTTGGCGGGGTCACTGACCTCGGCCGCGCGGCCTTGGTGAGGGAGGGTCACTGACCGCGGGCGCGCGGCCTTGGCGAAGGGGGGTCACTGACCTCGGTCGCGCGACCGCGGCGGGGTCAATGACCTCGGTCGCGCGACTGCGGTGAAGTCACTGACCTCAGCCGCGCGACCGCGGCGGTGTTACTGACTTTGGTCATGTGATTACGGTATATATATATATATATATACACATATATGCGTATGTGTGTGTATTATATATAGATATAAAATATTACATATAATATATATAATAGTCTCTTTTTTACCCTTTTCCCTGACTTTAGTCACGTGTTGTTTTTCCACTTCTCTCTCTCACTATTTTTTGAGTTTGATTTTCATGCGTTATTTTTGACATTTCTCATATGTGTATTATATATATGGTTTATAAGACGTATATACTATCTGTCATCGCGGTGACAGGTTGTGTTCACTGACAACACGTTAAATAAAAATAACAATAGCGTGCGCGTAGCGCGCGACTGTGTTGTGCTTGTAGACAGAAATTATGTGCGTTTGTAATACACCAAACAATCATGTTTCTTTTTTATTATTTCAGTGCTTAGCCAAAATGTCAGCATCTTCGCTCGCGTTTCTGATTTCTTTTCAAATCTATTTTTGTTTTTTTTTTAACACTGCGGAATACAATTATATCTAATCTAGTTTTTTTGTAACGGCTATTACATACTAAGGGAAAGTAAAATAAGAAATTTATGTCGTAGGTGTGTTAACAGGAATAATGCAAAGTCAAACTGGTGATCTCGCACGAGCGGCAAAATGTCAGGGCTGAGGGTGAGTCTTAATGTTACTTATGCGACATTACTTTCTTGAGTTTGCAATTCAATAGCAAACCTGTCACAGGTATTCTACCAGATTCCACATGCGTTTGACAAACGCGCGCGCGCATATTATTTATAACATTTTTACAAAATAATTCTACAAATTGATATTTTGATTTTGAGCATCGTGCTCCAGAATTGTGTTGCTAATTCGTGTTCTACTTAAAAACAGAGCCAAAATATTATTTCGGAATAATATATATATATAAAAAAAACAACGTTACCTTGTATCCTCAATACATCTCGCTAATGGTATTCAATAATTTTGCATTACGTCACAACGCAACTTTCTATACGCGGTGCTCGGTTCGTCGCGACGCGATAGAAAAATTTCAATCCACATTTAATCACGCAGGAGGAATTCTCAAGGTTTATAATTCAGGCTTGACTAATACCACTCCCCACTATTATCCGCGCTGCGTAAGATCGAAAATTGAGTTCCGCTCTGCACGCAAATCGCAGTGAAACAACATCGACATCGGTAATTTTATTGTTTGACAGTGACGTATTATTTCCGTTATTCCCACAAAAAAGCAGCTCTGTATTCTCTCTCTACAAGAGATATAATACGCAACGAGCGCATTATAGTCGCGTTATTGCAATTTGTTTTTCTGCAATAGTCAGTCATAAGCTCGTTCGACGAATCTTTAAACGCATATAGTGATTTTTTGTGAGAACAACGTTTGACTTTCAATTAGAACTCACTTCCAAAAAGAAATCGTGTAATTTTAAGAGATGTTATTATTATTACGTCGCGTACACACCGAGCTAGCGATTATTTCGTTCGTTCGCCGCGCGCGAATTCCATTTTCGACGACGATGCACTTTCTCGCGACGTTTAACAATATCGCCGCGCTAATTTCTTCCGGTATATACGCCGCCGGTATCTTTCTTGTCATATAGTCTCGCGATTAAGCACACTCTTTCCCCCCCCCCCCGCCGGGATAATTTATGTTAAGTTAGTGCAAATTCATTTCCCCACACGAGTCTCTCTTATTGTCCGGCAAATCTCCGCAAGCCGTTACTTTGATTAGATTGAACTTCCCTCGGTGACGCGAGCGTCGCGTCGCTTCGAGAGATAGCAAACTTCCTGTTTCGAGGAAGAGTAAAAAATTCGTTTTACGACGAGTTTTTTTTTTTACGTGTGCACTGGGAGATCGTAGAATTTTTTGCAACTGTTGTTGCTTTCTTGCATAGTCGAAGAAATGTAAAAGAAAAGAGAGATTTTTCTATGAACAGATTGTTACGACCACGAAACAATCGTTGAAACATTGCGGAAAACATTATTTTGCAAGATTGGAACATGTTGTATGCGCAATACAATTTTATTCATTGTGGAGAAAAGAGGCAACCAGTCTGCTTGAAAATCATTAATCGTAACACCCTGTAGAGAAGTTACAGCATCGGACGAGCTTCATACACAAACGGTGTCCACATACGAACTTCATACAAGTGGCGTTTAAATACGAACGCAAGATGTAGAGGAAGGAAACAATCTCTGTCTTTTTTTCCCTGTGAGTTTTTTGGTGGAGGCGCAGCGACGAAAGCAAAACAAAAAAAAAAAAAAAAAAGAGGAAAACGAGAAGTGGACAAGATTTTGAAGACGAGAAGATTAAGACAATATATACTCGATAAAATATTGCTATATATATATTTTGCTGGTATATATTGATGCGACGAAGAGAGGCCCAAAGAGAGGCCAGGTGGAATAAAACATGTGCGGAAAAAAAACATGAGATAGACGCAGGCAGGTAGATAAACCCGTCGGGAGGGACGTCGTCGGAAGGTTTACATTAGAAAGAGGGAAAGGAGTGGGCGAGAGGAAGAGAGAAGGAAAGACCCGTTCCTCTCTCTTTTAGAAACGGAGAGAGAGAGATGATAGGGGCCCGAGATACAAATTCAGGACGGGATCTGTCCGCTGGACGCTGGTTAGAAAAGTCTCTCGCGCTGAGCCTCTCTCTTTCTCTTTTCGAGCCGCGGAACGCGCAAGTTACCGAGTCGATCTCGAGAAGTCGATCCTCGAGAAGGTGTGGCGGTCGGATAGAGAAAGAGGGAAACGGGGAAAGGGAGATAAAAGAGAAGCGGAGGAGAAAGGGCAAAGAAGATCGTCGGAGGCCTTCGGAGCAAGCGTGAGAGGTCGCCATAAAGGCCTCCGTAAGGCCCCCGCGGCTGAATCTCCGATCATTACTCCCTCTCTTCGTTGTTCTCCTCAGTGTTTTTCTCTTTCTTTTTCCCTCTCGCGTTCTTTTTCTCTCTCTCTCTCTCTCTCTCTCTCTATCTCGTGCGCGATCATCTTGTGGAATTCGGCATATCGATACACGCACAAAATGACTTTCGGTGCGTTCTCGGTGCGCACAGGGAACAGCGTTAACAGTTTTGGCTTTCTTACAGCATGCCGAAGGGGTGGAAGGGATGCGCACAACAGCAGCGAGTTCATGAAGTTAGAACTCGTTGCTGTTGTGCGCATTCCCTCCATTGCTTTAACATGTTGTAAGAGAGCCAAAACTGTGAACACTGGCAGGGAGTCGGCGAGCTGAGCCGAGAGGCCTCGGAGAAGACCGATTTCGCATCTCGAGCCAAGCCGAGGGCCCCGCTCTGCCGGGGCCGTAAGTCCCCTCCCCCGTTCCGTTCCGTTCCGTTCCCGGTGTTCAGATCAGCGAGCGTCACTCCTCAGAACGGAGCAACGATTACTCTACGGGGCCCGTGCGTGGAAAAGTGGTTAGGTTCCCGCAGCTGTCAGACGGGGCCGCGAGTTACAGGTGTGCATATCGTGTTCGCGTACGCGCGCGCGCGCGGTTCAGTGTGCATGTGACGAGGTGCGCGGGACGCCACGGTTTTGCGAGAAACCGAAAAATCGCGTCGGTATTTCGCGGAGTTTCGTCAAGGATAGCTGCGAAAGACGCGAGGCAAGGACCTCCGACATATATATATATATATATATACATATATATATATACAGGTAAAGCGGCGATACACATAGCATAGAGCCCCCCCAGTGTTTCCCCGTAGCAGGGACTGCTAAGGTCTTCGGTAGGGCTACCAACTTTCAACCGATCCTTGGCGACGGAGTATCCTTAAATATCTCGATATTATAGCGAGCGAAATACAGTATTTTTTTTTTTTTTTTTTTTCACTTCTCTCAAGTGAAACGGGAATTCTTCTCAGCTGAGAAACAATGACAGTAAGAAATAAAAATATGCTCTCTGTATGCATATATCGATGCAACATGTATTGTGCATGTCAGTGTGAAAATTAATTTATTATGTTTTTTTTTTTTTATCGTAGAGGAATTTAAACAATATCTCATCCCTTTCGCGTCGATTGACTTGTTGTGTTTTCTGAGATAATGTAATCGCTCGTATGAAAATCGATATTTAAAATTCGACGCGCGCAAGTCAAGTGGATGAAGAACGTGCGATGATCGCGGACGCGTAATTAAAAACAATCAGATAAGCGCAATTTGAATTTGAAAAACGCAGCGGCGAACAAATTGCTCCGATAATACAAAACACCTCTTGCGGTCTCGTTTTGGGAACCGCGCGCGCGGTTAATCGTTACTGATTTATTCGCGACAGATCGGCATACGCGCTTTCATTCTCTCGTCTCGGATATTTTTGTTGTAAAACATCGTCGTCGTCGTCGTCGTCGTTCAGATATCAGTGGGAAACGATTCGCCGCGAGATGGATAACGTTAAAACGGGTTTAAGCGTGAAAGTAATTGAGGAAGTGGATGAACCGACAAGCGCTTGCTCGCGCGCTCCTCCTCGCGCGCGCACAAGACACGGTAAAAGTCTGCATCACGGAAAATCGACGTTATTTTTTTTTTTTTTTTTTTTTTTTGCGTACGACGGAGTGTATGATTAAGTAAAAATCATACAGGAAATAGTATCTGTTTGCGTTCCCGTGCGGTCGTAACACTATCCGGCAAGTTCCGCTGTTACGACGGACACTTCCGCGCGCGCGAACACATTATCGCTAACTATTTGTTTCGATGTTTTATCTTTTGGAATTGCCGCGACTTTCACGGCGCATTAGAGAAACCTCACCACTCGAGACTTCTCTCTCACGTTCGTCGCTCGAAAACGTTTTTATCATTCACGGTGTTAACGTAAGCGCGTCATCAAGCGTTCATCTAACGAGCGTCGATTAAATGTCAAAGACATCTATACAATAACGGATCGTCCAGCGTCCCGGCGTGCGCGCGCGCGCGCATTCACCGCTCCTCGACCGTTCTTTAACCCGTTTTCATCGCGACGAGTCCTTAACCGAGATAATGGAATAATAAAAAAATTCGTTCGTTGTTTTTTGTTATGTTTCGTGAAACACAGCGAGTGATGGCCTTACGCCTGAGGAGCGGCAAGGATGTCAAGAAGAGTTTCTATTACGTCTGGTATCTCGGCGCACGAGAGGCCAAAGGGGTGGACGCGATGCCCAGTGCCATAGCTTACCTGCTGGAGCGGGAGCGACTTCAAGAGCCTTTCAAGGTCACGCTGCAGGTGAGCGGTACCATCAGGCGGAGAAATCCGGTTTCGACGGTGCGCGCCGAAAATGTTGCGGAAACGAATTAAGCCGCAACCGGCCAATCGGACCTTTCGCGCCGACGTGTATATAACATCATAGTTTTTTCTTTTTCTCTCTCTTTCTCTTATCTTTCTCTTGTTTTTTACATGTTCGCCAAAAAGCGGGGCGAGGCGATCATTGGAGAAAAAAACGTAAAGATGGAGAAATTACGACCTTTATTCGGTCGCAAATTCCGACTCGCCCTTGCTACCACCAGTTTTCAAAATGATTATCTCGTATTTTATTCCGATCGGGGTTTGCGGCGAAACGAGCGAGTTGTGACGAGCGATTTGGAGACGTTTTAGCGCATTTTGAGGACGTGAGAATTTTCGGTAATCGTGGAACCTCAAGAGAGAGAGAGAGAGAGAGAGAGAAAGAGAGAGAAATGCATTAACCTCGATGGAACGCGCGTTCGCGATACATCTCGCGGAGGAAGAGCAACGTGTTCTCACGCGCCTCGTGTGTTAATCCGCATAATGCGTTTTAAGACGTGAACCATTTCTTCGTCGAAGACTAGCGCGCGGGAAAAAATGTTTCGATTGTATTTCGATTGTATTTTCGATTCGCATTAATTGCTCGAATAATATATATTATTTCGTTGACCCGAATAATTTGTTTTCACATGCTAATAGGATTTATCTCATTGACCCGAATCGTGCGAAGAAACGAGCGCGCGGCGCGCGGTTTTAATCGATACGCTTGTTCGATAGGGAAAAGAGAAAATAAAATTTACAATGCCAAAACTGTTTCGCGACCGTTAAACGGAGCACGTGGCGCGTTGTAGTTGCCGCCGCATATCAAGTGGCGTCTGAAAATGGATATCCTTTGCTCGTGAAGGAAATCGCATTTTGTTGTCGCAGTGTACGTGCGTGATGCAATAATAAGTCACGTTGAACTCTCGAGCGTTCTAACGCTAAAACAATACGAGAAAATTGATTGAATCGCAACTGTGTCAAATGAGAGGTTCTTTGCGAATTATTGGCGATTTTTTTTTTTTTTTTTTTTTATTAGCTTCGTCCTTTTAAAACACCAAATCGACGTTGTTCGGTGAACGGAAGATTTTGCATAGAGAACAAACTTGCGACAATCGAGCAAATTTTAATTTTCTCAATTGTGAATCCGCACGGAATTCGCGAACTTCTGTGTTGCAGGTGTGCACCTCTCGTGTAAATCGAATATATAAAAAATTAAAACATTTCGCTCACCCGTCTTTTAGTTTTTACACGCTCTCATAATTTTTGCCGCGTGCCGAAAATAAAAAAAAAAAAAAACGCGTTACGAAATGAGGACCGCTCAATCAATTTATATAATTGCTGGCGTAACAACGCAACGATGTGCGGGAAAGACACGTACGTGGGTGGAAGATATCCATAACCGGTCTCTCGTGAGTTTCAGCGATTCGAATCGTCGCGATGATCGACAGCGCCGGTAATTAAGTGTTTTCGCCAAGTGGAACACATTGTAGGGAGAAGGAAAACACATCTTACGAGAATAAGAAGACGCGCACGCCTTCTCGCGTATATCTGTTGCTCGCGCACGGTATTACTCTCTTACGTTACAAGGACGAAGCGTGTGCGCGCCGGGATGTGTGTGCGAGATAAAGAACAAGGCAATCGAGAGAGTTAAAATTTTAATGAGTCAAGAAAAAATATGCAAATTTAATTAGCACTTGTGACGTGCGAACGTCGCTGTTTGCTTGCACATTGATGAGATTCCAAAAAGCAGTAAATTTTATTTTATCTCGTGACACACGTGCACACACACACACACACACGTGACGCGTATCTATGTTTTACCTCATTTACTTTACGTCGATTCCAACGATAGAACGCGCGCATTCTCGCGCATTCGCGAGAGAATATGGAAACAAAGTCGCGATTTGCGCAAAGAAACGCTCAGCGAACAAAGTGTGGTCTTGTGTTTGATAGGTGAGCAACAAAGGTCTGAAGATTATACAGACGGTTCACCCGGGCGGCTCGACGAGATCGGCGGTGAAACACTTGGTGCCGGGTCACGCGGTGCTCGCGGCCGTGCAACGAGAGGACATCGTGGCCGCGACTCTGCTCCTGCCGAATCCGGCCACCAACAATCCCGTGCACGTGCACGCGTACAGGTCAGTGTGGCGTAACACGATGAAGTTCACTCAGTAATTATTTATTGATCTAATAAGAAAGATGCAGAATTTTCAAAGTGCGACGCAACAGAAAGTGACTGCGAAACACACCAGTCCGGCTGTTTGTAAATTAGAAAAAGCCCGGGAAATTGGGAAGCTTGGGAAAATCGGTAAAATTGAGCGTCTGTTCGGCTCGATCTCACCCGATCTCGCGACTTGCTTCTTTTTTTTTTTTTTTTAATTAACCGCTTTAACAACGGATCGCTAATGATCTTCAATAATCCCGCGGCTGACGATATGCGTTCGCATATCGGCCGTTATATCGTCGCGAGCGATACAAAGCATTCGGAGCAACCTTGTCATTAAATTGCAAATTATCGAGGCTATTAGTTCAACGATCTACTCCACAATGGTATGATAATTGGCACGCGCGTTTCGAGAAGCAACAGTTTCCGAAGCTTACAAGAGGTCTCTCTCTCTCTCTCTCTCTCTCTCTCTCTCTCTCTCTCTCTCTTTCTATGGGGTTGAGGTCTACTTCGTGCGCGAGGCCCGCGGAGAGAAAGACGACGAGGATTTTTATGAACGCGTGTTCTCTGTACGCGAGGATCGACACCGGGCGCGATTGTTTTCAACAAGAAGAAAACGCGAAGGCGCGCGCGATCTCTCTGGTATGCTCAATGAGTCCCGTTAAAGAATATTTTGTAGTATAGAAAGTTCGAGAGAGAGAGAGAGAGAGAGATGAATATTACAATTACATTCTCCTTCCCTCTTCCCTCCCCTTCCCTCCGCGGTGAACTTTGCTACTGACGACCTAAATGAAGAAGAATCGGCCGGGATATTTTTCTCACAGGAATTATGCTTATCGCGAGTTTACATCGGCGTGCGATACATTTATACTACGTGCCACGTGATGATTTTCGCAAATGAGATCCGTCCGATCTCGCACGTCTCTCGTGTTACGCGCGGAAATTGTACAACGTACGATGTATCTCGAATTTGTTCATTTATATTTATGATTTTAATTGTTTACACGTTGAATTTGTTTACACATGATCTATTCTGCATCGTACGGGGATGATTTGTGAAAGATTATTTTGTTTTAGATGCAACGCGAAGCTGGATCTCATCTTTAGTATGGTTTTGTTGTTTTTTTTTTGTCTGAGAATTGAAGAAGAACAATAATATCGTCTCTATTTTTCCTCTTGACTTTCGTTTATTTTCAGATGTGATTCGGTCGAGACCGCCGAATTGTTGGGCGGCCAGTTGAAAGCGCTGGCGTCACACACCGACAATTTGGCCAGGGTCACGGCGAACGAAAGCAGAATCCGCAGCAATCTAGGCAGCGACGGCCGGAGTACCAGAGAATCCGAATCCTCCGAAGGCAGCGGCGAGCTCAGACACGATCCGGTCCAAACCACGTCGATTTACGAGTCTCTGGCCGCCGAGCTGCGGGCGAAATTAGGTGAATGTCTTCTTCAGTATCTCGTTTAATCCTTCGCTGCGTGAGATATATTTATGCGCGTCGAGAAAAGCGACGAAAATAATATTCGAAACAAAAAACAGCACAATAACATTCCAAAAGAAAATGACACATCGAGTTAAAAAAAATATATAAAAAATATAAAAAATAAACATAAGAAAAAAAAACGAACTACAGAAACTTGGAATCTCTGCAGATTTTTTTTTATTTGTCGTCCACACGCCGTTCTCTCGCTAATTTTAGTTTCCTCGCGCGAGAAAACAAGCGCTTTAAACGTCCACATTATTAGCGAAAACGTGTCAAGGCAGCGTAAAGATACGAGCGGACAATTATGTTTCAGGCAGAGGTAATTCCGGTGCGAATGACGTAGGTCCGATATTGTTGCCGCCGCGCGACTACGACACCGTGCACAGACATCGCGGCAATTTGGCCGGCATCGAGTTCAGACGTTGCCTGAACGAGACGATCGTGGGTGGCAGTTCGCTCGTAGACAGGGGTGGCACGAGGAGCGCGGCCAGCAGCGGCATCGGTTCCGACAGCGCGGCAACACCACCGCCTTATCAGTCACATCATCCTCTCGGCCCAAGACCGTCCAGACCGTCCAGAGACTCCTCTTCCGGTGAGCAATTTCCGTCACAGTTTGGAAATCTCTTTAAACAATTTTCACTGTAATCAAATCTGTTTTTGTAAGAATTAACATTTTAGATCATTACAATTTATTATAAAACTCTATTTTTAGAATATGCAATTTTGCTACGTCATCAACAATTATAATATTAATTTTTTTCTGTCTTTTTTTTTAATTCAATTATCAAATCTTTATTTTATGTTTGATATATAAAAAACAAAAAAAAAAACTATAACTCACTACATGTACAAATAAACATATATAAATTATATAAAAAAAATATATAAATTTAATATATTTTAATTAAGTAAATATAAAAAAAATATAAATAATATGAAGTAATTTAATATGTAAATTCTTAATAATAAATAATTTTAGATAACAATTAAAAAATAATTGTTATCTAAATATCAAATCTCGTTCGAGAAGAAAAAAAAAGTAATCAAATTTATCTCTCTGTGCGACGCGTCTGCAAATTTACATTGGCGCTAGACAACAAGCACGTGTATGAAATTGGGCGTTAGGAAGTGGGTCGTTGCAACGTGAAATCCGAGAGTGGTATTTTCGCGGCTCAGTCAGTTGCGTCAATGTTACGATGCAACATCCCATTTCAGACAAGAAAGTCTCTCCTCCGTTCTGCGAAGAGCGTGCGTAAAATTGTTTGCAAGCGTGACAATTGCATCCAAGCGAGTGTGAAACTCGCCGCCGAGTATTACGTTCTCGCGTGCGGCTCATAGAAATTCTGCGTATTATTATTGGCCAATATCTCGTGGAACTCGTACAACATCGTGTTGCGTGGGTTATTACATGGGCGCGAAAATGGGTTTCCAGGACGTAAACATGGATTATCTCGAAACTTCTAATTCGCTCGCGATAGAGTTATAATGACACACTTGTCACAAGGTTATCGTTGAATTTGCATACGTAAGTGTGTGTGTATGTGGTTAATTAAATTTATTCAAAAGTACGGCTTGTGTTAAACGTGATAGCTGTAATATCCTGAAAGTTGAACAACTTGTTTAATTCGTGCCGCAAGACAGTCCCTTGCGCATCGTAAAATCTTGGACGTTGACAATCAGAGAGATAGAGAGATAGATAGATAGATAAATAGATAGATAGATAGAAAGAGAGAGAGAGAGAGAGAGAGAAAGAGAGAGAAATTGATCGAAAAAGAAAAAGATTGGAATTGCGTAAACGCGTCGCTTTTTTTTTCAACAATTGCGCTTGAAAAAAAATATCGCACCGTTGTTACGTAATGCTCCGCGGATGCACTTGCAAAATAGAAAGTTTTTATAGAGAATAATCTCGCGCGGCGTTATTGACTGGACGCATCATTACGCCGGTTAAGCGATAACGCAAGCCGATGCTGGGCGCCGCATGAAAGTGAAAGTCTCTTCGCTGCTTCTTCTTCTTCTTTTCGCGGAGTCCGTCTCAGGAAACGATCGCGCGCTCAATAATCATTTTTTTCCGAGCGAGTAGGGGCGTATTGATGAATATCCGAAACAACTCAATAGATGAGAGACTTGTCGTTGACAGAGTTTCATGGGTAGACCAAATGTCGAACGCCGGCTCGTTATCGGCACGTTTGAGCGACAGCTCGTCAAAGTGCAGCCACTTGCGGCATCGATGGCTCCAATGTTGCTCGAAAATTTCCTTTCCGCCGTCGGTCATATTTGTCGCAGAAATAAATCGCAACGAATTTATCTGGCGAGTGCCGAGCAGCAGTTGAGGTGAAGCGAGATGATCGCGTGGGATACCGTACTTCTGAAAAATGAAATGAAACTTGTCAACGCGACAACAGCAATGTGATGCTATCCGGACGCGTCGCGTTTTCGGACGCTTATCAATATCACGTACCCTACATATATCGAGATCGGGCGAAATCGATTTTGACGAATCGCTTTGTTAATTGAGTGAAAACGTGTGTGGAAAAACGTGTGCCGTATTCTCGGAGATAACGATACTCCAACCGAGCTGTTCGTTTCTCGCATTCCGATGGCACGAAAGCGGAAATGATTCTCCGCGAGCGGAGATTTATGTCGGTACTTGTGTCGGTGCGACAACAAAAATTTGGGCGCTTTCTACTCGCACGCAGGTGGCCGTGCGTGCCGCGCGCGGCTCGAATCTTATCGGCTCTCGTAGAAAACTGGGCAGTGACGGACACACCGAGCGACCTCGTAACCCAGTTGCCGGTATAGTAACTACGAAAAATCGTTGTCGTCTTCGGATCGCGTTCGCATAAGCGCGCTCGCTTTTTTTCCCCCCCTTCTTATTCTTTTCACCCCGCGTCAAAAAAACACGTGTCGCGCCGAATGCGGAATCGAGAATCTGATTTGTCGTGGATAGGCGCGCGGATAGGAATTCCTCTTCGCGAATAAAAGTCACATCCACCTCACTTTCGCCAGCCGTTCAATCCTCGCGAAAATCTCTCCGCGCGTTTGTTTCGCGCGATTCAATCGGCTCGCGCGACGCGCGCGCGTCCGTGCGAGAGGAAAAACAACGCGAAATCATCAAACATTGTTGTCGAAAGTTAAAAAAAAAAATATCCAGCGCGGAAAAGCCGCAGATCGCGTCACGCTGAAAAAAAAAAAAAAATCACGTCTCGCAAATCAACGAGGCTCACGGTCGTTTTCTCCGCGCGCAATTGTACATCCCTTCTGTGTCTGTATATAAGCTTTCATTCACGATTCTGCACCGTCGAAATAATCTGCGGTCTGAAACTGTCCGTAGAAACGGACCGCAGACACACAACCGTAACCGCCGATAATCGACGAAGAGATTTCTAAACGCAACCATACTCGCAAGTTCAATTAGAGGAAATTTATATTTGCGATAGAATTTTTTCTGATTGGTTTTTCTTTTTTTTTTTTAATGTCTCGAAAAGGAGGCCGCAATAATAGAGAAACACAACGTTCGGCACGAATGCTCTATTAGCGCTCGAGATTCTTTTTTTTTTTTTTTTTCGAACGCGAAAATTCATCCTACTTATCTTTCGTACAAAGCGGCGTTCCGATAAAGCAACAGACGGAGCGCAACGATGCGTATTAAGTGTATGCACGCACGCGATGCGTATTATACGATATTATACGCGGACCATCGAATCGTCGAGGAGGAACTCGAGCGATCCTCTTCGTCTCTTCTGGGGCGTGCCTTGCGAGAAACGTGTTTTTTTTAACGGACGACTGACCCATATAGCGTAGCTGAATAAATTTCGAGAGATGAAAGAGGAGAGGAGAAAAAAAAAAGAAGATACGACACACACCTCCGTCGCATATCACTCCGCCGCGTGGTGAATATGTGCTCCCGGGCTTCTTCGGCGCTTCTCGCACGCGAGAGAGACTGTATCAAGCACCTGTTACAGTGGAAGAGAAATATACCGTTAGGACACGTCGCCGTGTCAGCGGCAGGTACCACGTCGGTCTACGACCGAGGACATACGTGTATCTCAGCTGGTGTGTGTCCTCCTCACACACAGCCGCAAAAAAACCAGCTGATTTGTCGCTCGGCAACCAGATTTCGTACGGAAGTTAAAACCGCGTTTGCCCGCTATTATCTACCATTATCTACTCGTAAACTCAACTCAGATTGGTGGATAAAAAAAAATTTGCGTCTTACTTTTTGTTGAGACTTGAATCTTGATGCGAGAGTATGAACAGAGAGTATACCTCGTTATCCTTTCAGCCGTTAATTCAATTATTTCTTTGATTATTACTTGTATGCAAATAGAAAAGGAAATAATGAGTTAGTTACTCGGTATCAAGTGTGTGTGTGTTTTTTTTTATCAAATTTTATCGATTGACCGGGATAAAAAGTCGAGATGCGGGACACACGGAAATCCTCCTTCTGTCACGTTTATATGTTGCGTGCAATTAAAGAAGACGTAACAGATGTTGGACCGCGACGATTTTTCCACTTCTATATCGCGCGCGCGCGTGTGTGTGTGTGTGTGAACGGCGCCTCATTAGATTCCTACCAGGAATCTCGTGCAAATCGACGTGACACTTGAGCGTTTTTGCGTGTTTTATCTTCACACTTCCTCATTTCTGTATTTTTTTTTTTTACGTGGGGGAAATCCTCATGGACACCCTCAGTCCCGGAGGAGAGCCGAGGATAGTGCCGGACTCGTACCGGCTAAAACCCTCACGGTGTGCCTTCCATGCGCGTTTCGGGGAGAGCTCCGCGAACTCTCCCCCGCGCTTGCTTCGATTGGGGAACCAATTAGACTCTTCAATCCGCCCGATACCGACGACAGGGCACACACTGTCCCGCCGTCCCTTCGAAGGTCGCGTGCAGGACGACGGGTCAGAGCCTTCGCTCCGACTCGTGACGTACGAGGGATGATAAGTCTCTCGAAGCGGAGAGATAAGCAATTTATCGGATTGAAATATTTTTTCTTATTAGTGTCTTCGGCGAGCTGTCGCACAAACCAATAACGAGCCAGCGTTTGCTTTTCCAAAAGAGATAAAAAACTTGCAAACGACAACAACAATGTGACACTACTGTCGCTATTTGTGCGCGTAGTTTCGTGTATTTATCAATCAATCGTATTTCGCGCGGAACTGCGCTATCGTTTATTAGATAAAGATAATCTCGGTTTATCTATCGGTGTTTATCTATCACCTAGATTACAGCGCCAATCAATTACGCGGTCAACGATGCTTTATTGTGCGCGGGTTTTTTTTTTTTTTTTTTTTTCAACATCTCGACGAAGTACCGTTACGTACGTCGCTGAGTCGCGAAAATTATCGGTATCGTGAAAATGCGATAGACAAGAATCTAGAACCGGTTGCAGAAAATTAATACGCATACGCGATAAACGTAACATGCGCACGCTTTTAATTGACCAACAGTTATAATTGCACATTGTGTCGTATCGTGGCGGTTTGAAAACTGGCCGGCAAGCGAGTGACGTAAAATTTAGCGACGACACCAAAAAAGGGGGGATTCCCCCCCCCCCCCGTCTTCCCGGCTCGATTGACTTCACCCTTCGATTCTTGCCTAATACAGTAACGATGATACCACTATCCGCCTCCGTCGTTTTACGGCGGATTGTTGTTGCGCAAAAGACGCAACGTGTCTTCTGCGTTTCCGCGTTTCGGGCCACGAGAGAACGTCGCTCCTCGTGTGTCGTCGTTGTTTTACGGATAATGACAGTCGTGCGGACGACGACGATGATGATGAGAGATGGAAAGAGAGACGGCGACCGAATCACGTAAATTCGTGCGTGAGTCGACCTCGTGGGAGGCCGCTTGTACGTGCGGAATAAAGTTCCGCATTCTCGGCCCACAGCCCGAGGCGACCTCTCAGCCTCTCGTGTCTCCTTCGAGAGAAGTCTCTCATCTGCGCTCCCCCTTCTCGCCGCCCTCTCGCTGTCCGCTACTGCTCTTTAAATCTCCCTGACCTCATCATCGGGGATACCAGATTTCGCGAGACTTAACTTGCCGACCGATTTTCCATCCTCGCTCGAAAGATGTTTATATCGCGAAGGCGAAATAAAATTGTTAATTGACGGGAAGATGAAAGAAACAACGTAATTCTATATAGATAAGCGCAATTAGCGATTAACTTAACACGGGATTTTTTTTATTGTTTATAGACGACGATTGGGGTGTGCCGAACGAGGAGAACGACTATCTGCCCGATGTGGAAACGGCCACGTCGAGTCTTACGTTGCCGCGATTACCGCGTAGCCCCGAACGACTGCCCAATCAAGCGAACAGAGGCGTTTCGCCGAGCTGCAACAGGAATCGACGAGCCGCGGAATTTAGACAGCGATCGCCGAGTCCTCAATACCAACCTAGGGTCAATCCCAACGAGGTGACCAGTCCCAGAGAAAGGTTCCAAGATGCAAAGGAGATGTTTAGGGCAATGGAGAGGGAGGCCATCGCCAGACCCGTTCTTTCACGGCAGAAAGACATCGAGCATCATTCTGTTCACAGGTACTACTTTCGCGGATGCTACTTTCGACTGTTTAGAAATTTGAGGAACGTACCGACTGACTTCTCTTCGGATAATGTTCAAATATGTGTTTCGGCGAAAGGACAACGCGGTTGGAGAGATTTAAGTCTTTCGATAAAAAAAAGAAACTCTTGTTGCGTTTTTCCGTATTTGTTCGCGGTATTCAATCCGATCGCGTTCTAGTTCACGTGTGCTCGCGCGAATCGATTGCGAGTAAAAGTCAGAATGTCGAGTCGATGTCGAGAGTATCAGCCCAGGGGGGGGATCTGAACGTGAGACATCGATCGTTGTCGCGCGCTTTTCGCGCGCTTTATTTATTTTTTTTTTTTTTTCTATATTCGCTTTGCACGTACATGGTTTCGCTCAGCTTTCCACGCTCGAACGGGTTTCGAATATTTTCACCGATCAACCGCGTTCCCGCGAGAGAGATTTATGAAGGTACAAAGATACGTTTGGTTATTCGTGGAAGTCGCAGTTAGCATCGATATCTCGCGTGCTCACTCACGGAAGTGGTTTTTTTAACAGAAAGTTTTTCTGTTTCTTCAAATATTGTGTTCTCGCAGTCTTATCAGAAGAAATCTCAATTTAATATTAAGCAAATTAAATCAGATTTTTTGTTTTACATTTTACAGAGCGGAGTCCGCCAGACAAATTCAGGATGATCGATCCGGTCGCCATTACTCAACGGGGATGAACCCGATGTCCTCGCACGACGTGATCAGACGCAATCAGTCCGACGCGATGGATCGTGAAAACGTCTACAAGGGCAAACCGCGACCCAGAACTGACAATTACGTGATCAAGCGTTTACCCGAACCGGAGACATCGCGGCCACGACCGAGAAGCTTCTACGAGAATCCGGCGACCGGCAGGGATTTCAGAGAGCAGAAGAATCCCGTCGATCAGAGAGACGTAAGCGCCCGTTTGAATGTCTTTCACGCTCAAAAAACACAAATATATAAAAAAAAAAAATCTACAAATGCGAATATATAAAATACATAAACTTATCACGATCTGCGTGTGTGTGTGTGTGTGTGTTTGTGTTCGTCAAACAGGTGCGAGAGTTTCGAGAACGCACGCAGCATTCGCGGGAACTGCGGGAGAAGCTGCGAACGAGAAGCACGACCTATCAGGAGTTGTCCGAGCACGAGAGATATCCCGGATTAGATCGCGAAAGTGCCAGACCGCCGTTGGAGATGATCCCGACACCCGGTAGATATCGTCACAGCTACGCCGAGCCGCCGAGATTAGGTCTAGCCGCGCTTCATCCCTACTGATGCATGAGTAGCGATGCGTTAGTAGCTTGTTAACTGATGAATTATTTAATTAACTGACACACATATCGCGTTATATCGTATTATTCATACCTCCGTCGTCGCCTTGACCGTTCAGTGTGTTTCACGATTAACGGTCTTTATTCCGCCTTCGTGTAATATAACGAGGGAAGAGAAAGGAGAGATCGAGGAGTGCGATATGTATTTTTTTTTCTCTTTTCTTTCTTTTTTTTTTTTTTTTTTGACTCGAGAACGCTAACGGGAAAAAGCATTTTTTAATTGACGTTAATATTGTTACATCCTGGCCCATAGATACGGGCTATGGGTGACACGCAACAGCTGGACGTATTTGTACGATGCTTGGCACAGAGAAAACGGGAATCCAGCTGTGTGCGAGAGTCGAGCGAGATTGTTTATATTCACGGACGGGTCAACGGCACGCGCCGATGTTATTCAGTCCCATGAAGCCTCACTCGATGTGGTCTCCTTTTTAAGTCTGAAGCGTTTGCTCTACGGACTAAGGACGGGACCTTAGTGAGGATCGTTGAGAATGGGAATGTGAAAAGTTGATGTCCTTTGAAGAAGAGTTAGTTACGAAAAATATTTATTCGCGCGTTAAAATTAGTTAATATACATATTTTAGTTGACGTTCGTGGTGGCTGAGAGAGAGTGTCACGTGGGACGCGAAATTTACAAAGACGGCGGGTCATCACTTAAAGACCGGAAAAGATGTATGTATGTATGTGTGGGTGTGTACGTGTTTAGAGCCTCTGATGGTCCTTGGCAGATGAATGTGTCGACGTACGTGTGTGTGTGTGTGTGTGACCGACTCGTGGCAAAAAAAGGCTAAATCCAGAGAATTTTTGATTGTGAGTCAAAATTCAGTGTCTTGCGAGAGCTCGCATCCTTCGTTTCTTTGTTCTAAAAACTTCTCTTCCGGAGATAAGAAGATTTATTAGTTTTACTTATCAATTTCCTGGCACATGTGAATTGTTAGTCCATATGCCTGGCATTTGTACGTTCGGCATCGAGGCTTGTCTCGAATATAATTGTTTCCCCGGCTCGTTATTTCACTGATACGCGCGGCTTTTAGTTTCGTGTGCGGACGATTTCCAGCATCGCGTGGTTTCGTCGGATTGATCTTCTGCTCTCCGTCAGAGAATTTTCTTTTGTCGACATCTTATCTGTTCGCTACATTGCGTTGCATAAAGAAGAAAATCGTCGCAGGGAGTCGCAGGACAACGTAACAATATATTATTTTCTTTTGGCTGCTCGCGTGCAAAAAGTTTGCTGCGACGTGCAACTTGACCGTTATTGAAAAATACGATATCACTTGCAACAGAGTTACTGAAATTGTTTGTTCACTCTCCTTTCTTTCCGTCCGTGGCGCGTTTTGATTGAAAGAAAATTCATTGTTGATAGATGTGCAATGATATAATTACACGGATGATTTTATTCACCCACACATTGTGCCACTGAACAGTCAATGTCGATCAATAGAAGAGTGTACATGTATGTAATGTGAAAGAAGCTTTGTATGTGTATCGCATTTTCGATGAATTTTCACTTACATATGACTTTTGCGTATCGTTGTTATCGAGTGTTACGAACTGGAACTTGACCTCGTTGACGAGATATGATACTGATGAAGAAGAAACAAATCGAATTTTTTAACGATATTCCGATTACTATAATTGTTATGCGTCAGATGCCAGACTAACAATACAATAATAATAATAATGATAATAACAATAATATCGATAATATAACAGTATCGTAATAATAATTGTAACAACAAGTTCTCGTACTTTTTATTTGTTCCCTGTGTAACACGTGGCGGAGAATATACAATGTTAATTGAGAATAGATTAAAAAAAAAAATAAATAAATTTAGAAATGAAATTTATCCAAGAAGGCATTGTATTTCACTGACTATATGTGCTTTTGTTCAAATTTGTATATATTCAAACTATGCAGATTTGTTAATATTTATATAAAAAAATTGTTTCGCTCGTTTTACACCAATAGAAATATTATCCTCAATAAATCGCGCTGTGAAAATCATGTCGTTTTGATCAAATAACGTTATTTGTTAAATGGCAAAAAACACTTTTTACACAATACAAAAAAAGAATTAAATTAAATTTCTCTCTCTCTCTCTCTATAGTATTTTTCTCTCTCATCTTATGTGGTAAGATAATACATTCTCATTTCTCGTCATGTAAATTGTTCTTGTTTCGCAAGCCAACGTGTGCGCGCATAAAATTAAGAATCTCCGTTTAATTCATTTCGCGACCACACTCTCGCGGCAATATTAGCGGTTGCATAACTAAGCGAGAAATTTCAGTTACGCGGTAATAAGATGAATTCCGGATAATCTTGCGACGAGCGCGGCGCGCGCTTATACAAGACCGAGATGTGCGTGGTGAAAACCAGACGGGTAGTACCTGTCACACGCGAGCATGGCGCAAGGACCGATCTCTCTCCGGGTTTCGAGGAAGAGGCCTCAGGCCTCGTGTTACATTTCGTCGGACTGTTCCCCGCAGCACGTCGGTTGCGCAGAACGCAACGCAAATTTACATCGGCAACGATGTTGAAAAATCCGAAGTATATATACGCGAACAAAAATCGTTGCACACGGATAATAATAATTTTGTACAAAACAATTAAACACTGAAAGAATTTTCGGCAGACATGGACGAATTAATTGAGATAATTCCAAATGCGTTTGAAACGTTTATCGAAGAGATCAATTGACAGATCGCATCGAGAGAGCGTTTATCGAGATGAGAAATACCGGTACTTCACTCAAGCTTAGAAAGATGTATTTTTCACACACGACTGATCGGTATAATAAATTACTTTCACGGATTAGAACACGGAACACGAAGCGGACAGTGTTTTTTTTTTTTTTTTAGTTTTGTTTCAATATTTGCGATTCTTTAACGAGCAACAAATGAATAGAAAGCTATAAAACGAATTGAAATCACCGGTCTAAGATCTATAATTCTTCGTCGTAAGATTATATACGGAGGACACACCAGCAATTTGTAAGTATGATTAATCATTGTTTCGTCTAATTTAATACACACGTATATAATAAGAGTAAAATAAAATATTTGAAATTTTATATTATTTATCGTCTTTCAGATAGTTGCTAACTGGCGCAAATACAATTTCAATCGCGTTCGTCCCTTTCTAATAACATTTTTGATCGATGAGACGACATGGAAAACAAATTGACAGACGATATACAACTAGATACACGCGTATCGACTTTCAGTGGTGGCGTTAAAAGGAGAAATTGCTCGAATGCAGTGCGAAGTGAATAGAATAAATTAATAATACACATCGCGGAGAAAATTGCAACAGGTGCTTGCAGAGGTGTTTGTAATTTCGTGAAAGTCTTTTCTTCTCGCAAGATATACGCAAAATATTGAAAAAAAAAAAAAAAACAATATTTAAGTAAAATTCCCAAATTGTGTCTCGTCTCTGTTCTTCATCGCTTTTTCCATTAGTCCGTACATCACAACCTAAGAACGCGCAATTTTCCCTCGTCGTAAGAATGAAGTTTCGCAAGCCGTAATCTCGGTTGCAGTTTCGCAAAGGTATAAGACCCGAGATTAAGACGCGTGGAATTGTCGCTGTCTCGTTTTTCCCACTTGATGAGCTCCGCGATCGCGCGGAACGCTGCTCTATCCCTGGAGAGGAGCAACGTATACCGGGTGAGACGGTCCAAGAATCTGAGTGCGTCGTCTTTTCTCGCGCGACGGGATATTCACACGCGCCGCGTAATGTAATTCAGAAATTCGATTACCGTTGCGTTGCCGCACTTTCTACGTTCAGAGACGCGAGTTACTGCTCAGAGGGGGACACACCTCGCGTCCGTTGGATAAAACAAAAAAAAAAAAAAAAACTACAATAGGAAAAGAACACGGGAATATATCTTCAGAATTCGCTCCTACGGAATTGCTGCATAAATATACGTGAGGATAAATTATTCATCTTCTACTTGAGACAGAGAGAGAGAGAGAGAGAGAGAGAGAGAGAGAGAGAGAGAGAGAGA
>NW_018020701.1:132016-151301 GCF_002006095.1 Pseudomyrmex gracilis
AGAGAGAGAGAGAGAGAGAGAGAGAGAGAGAGAGAAACTTGTGTGAGGTTCCTTTGCGGGTATTCAACTTGCAAATGGTACGTATACCTGTGCGTGTCAATCCGTGCGTGTGAATGCAACACGGATAAACAGGCTTTCCTACTGCTCCCCTGTAAAGGGATCCACAGCGCGAGCGCGCCGTTCAAACCTGCTCGCTTCTCTCGATGGCAGTGACCTGTTATAAGGGTCTCACGGGTCTCCCCAGGCTTTTATACTTGCGCGCGCGCGCACACACACACACACACGCACACGCGCGCGATAGTTCTTAAATGCCAGACGCTGCACGTTGTAAACCTATATATCGCGATCCCGTCGCGGTCCTTCATTCGCGAGAAAAGTTGTCGGGTATCTCGGGCTTTCCGTTTACATTCGCGACTCAAATGTCACGTGAAGCTAATTAATTATATAATCATATTCCTCTGAATATATGTTTAATAAATATATAATAAAAGAGAGAGAATTATTAAATTATATATATGAATAACAAAATGTAAATGATAAAAAACAAGATATTCAAACGTCCGTTGCATTACGAACTGCAGATGTTCACGTGTTCGCGAAACGTAAGACGATCTGTCTTTCGCGAACACTTCGTGCTCCGACAATGCCATCAATAGGCACCTGATGACGAGTCAATGATGACCTCGTGCCCACCTAAAGACAGGAGTACGTGACGGAAAAGCGGATGTCACGTGTGTCGGAAGTTCCGTTGTTCTCGATGCGCGCACGAGAAGGAATTTTTCAACTTTTTCTACGTGATTGCCTCGTGCGCGCACACGCGTCACACATACAAACGCTTGGTTACCTCTCTCAAAAGTCATTATTCTCTCGGTTGCAACTTGCGTGCGGATAAAGAAATATTTATGCTACTCTTTTTTAACACAATATCAATTTTACATAACATATAATTGCGCGCGTATAAACGCCATTTCACGCATCTCAAAAAAAAAAAAAAAAATATATATTTATATATAATTTAAAATATCTCACGTAGCACAAATATCTGTATTTATGTTACTTTTAATTATTTTACAATTACACGAGAAATAAATTGTCGCGAGCGTATACAGCGATAGCTCATGCGGCACACGCACATTTTTTTTCTCCTGCGCTCGCATCTCCCGTTATTTCAGAGACTTCAATGCTCGGAGATTTCAATGCTCAGTTGTCCTATCGCCAAGCGAACAGAGCACGAATGCAATCGCGAGCGCGTGAAATTGATAGACGTAAAAATATCAGAAATGCGTAACTGTTCATTGACTAAAAGAAATGACAGACACGCAACCGTGCAATCACGACGTTCTACAAAGTTGCTCTTCTATAACAAAAAATACTGTATATAAATCTATTGTGATCGACTACACCGTGCAATATGCACATCAAGAACTAAATAAAATTGAAATAAAAATATATAAATTAGTAGAATTTTAAATACAAAATATTTGTAAAATATTCTAAAAAAATGAAAGCTATATTTTTTAAATAAACTTTTATATTTTGTAAAACATAAAAGTTGTAAAAATTTATAATTTTAAAGATTGTAAAAGAGAGACAGAAAGAGTAAAAATTACTCAACACTCATACCTTGCGAAAAATTTACAGCCAATCGGCTTTTCCTCGACGTTTCACTAAACTTTCTCGCGGCTTAATCGCCCCGGTGTTTACGCATTGTAAAAGATCTGGGCACGCGGAAAACAATTACTCCTGTGCGTGAATATTGTTTGTGCCGGGTCGACAGACTTGCGCATTTCATAGATTTTTCACAATTACATGCCACGACGACCCCGACCATCGCTTCTATTTGCATAAAACTTTCGAATTGTCCGTCTGTTAGAAAGCCATTATCTCTTGACATATAGCGGCGTGCTTTCCCGACTACCAGCCACTCCGAGTTGTATCGATAAGAGGAGTCAAAGTATTCCGTCAAAATGTTACTTGCTACTCTGTTAAAAGACGAAAATTACCACCTTTAAAAACACCTTATCGACAAACATTATCTAACCAATACTTCTGGAAATGTGTTTTAGAATCCTCTGCAAACACCATGGTTATCTCTCGAAACGTGAGTGTGGGCTTTACCAAAAGATTGACACAGCGAACACTCGCTATAACTCGGGGGTTTAACAAAAACAACATTTACGACTTCGCGTCGTTGATCCGAGATGTCACAGAGAAGGAGAGAATGCACGCGAAAAGAAGGAGGGGATTGGAGAGAATTCTTGAACAAGAGGTGATTGCACTGCGCTTTTACGCGGCGTTTGGAGTCTTTGTAATTAACGCGACGACGACCCACTAACCCACTCGAAGATCATCGATTTTCGCCTTACCGAACTTTCGGACACGTGTGTGCTACGTGCAAATTTCTGCCGCAAAATTTGTCTCTTTTTTTCACGGGGACGAGAGAAATATTTGTTTTTCAAACTATACGTTTCAGATCTGCTAAGAATAGCTTCTATCGTATCTCTAGACGGGATCGTGATTTTCTGCGACGTATGCGGATTCAGGATTTTGTGGATACTAGTCGTCCTTCGAGGCACGTCGACATTCCCGAAATAAATATTTGGAAGACCGGACAGTGGAATCAACTATTTGCATGCTAATCGAGCTGTTTCAGATTCCCCGTCACGGTCGTGTATCTCCGAAAAAACGTGACAGATATTGACCAACCTTCGGTTTGTGTTTGTCTCTTTGTTTTTTTGATATAAAAACAAATACGCGCGTCTACAAAATGCAGCGAGGGTTAAACGAGTTCTAAAGATCGTCCATTTCACGAACTTTTAACCGAGATCTTTTTTGATAGAAATTAAATTTTTTACCCAAGGAAAATTGTCGCAAAACGCACGCTGAAAATCCTCGCTTAATCTCGCGTTCACATGTTAATCGTTGTAAAATTGCGGTACAGTTATACGCAACAGTACTCGGGTTAATTCGCATGTTTAATGTCGAACGGAAATGACTCCGTCGACATTTATTCACCCCGCTTATAAAAATGTGTCACTTGTGCGAAACGACTCGAGAAGAATTCTCACTGAAAAATGTTGACATTGGGGGGCACGGTCAGGGTCTCGGTCACGCGACCCTGATTCCGCGATTTCACGCTCGCGACACGACACAACTCGCTACCGGATTTTCTCGTCTTCCTGTTGTCTCGACGACACGACGATCCGCGTTTAATTGCACGGAAAAACACATCGACAATGTGTTCGTTTTATTTTTCGCGCAGCGAAAACTCCGCGAGAAACGTCACAGCAGCTCGTCGAAATTTTATTCTTTTTTTTTTTAAAAAAAGAAAAATAATAAAAAAAAAACGTAATAATTACCGCAGTTTTCACGCATCAGTTTCACGTTCGATTGTGGGAAATATTTTACATAAAAATGAACGTGGACAATATTTCAATTCGTGCGGATTGGGTAATTTGTGACGTTTGTCTGGGTCGTCTGGCAGACGTCTCAATTCGTGTCGTTGCGCAACAAATTCGTGATTTCACCTTCGTGGTCATGTTCTGCTTCGTCGATGTGAAGAGCGACCTCGAGACCTCGAATCCTCCCTCTTGTCAAAAGAGAATAGTCCACTTCCTGTGTGTGCTCCGGCGACTCGTATGTGAAAAACGTGCACCGGAGATTCTCTTCTTCGTGGTGTGTGTGTATATGTGTGCGCAATCTCTGACCTATAAAGGGCAGGCTCGATACACACAAATGTACACGTCACACGCCATTGTGTGTGACTTTGCATCGGATTTGTGACAGATAAGCGATTGGTGCGCATGCTATTCGTGTGGAAAATCTCTGTTTTTTTTTCTTTTTTTAATTCTTTTAACTTTTCTGTAGAAACACATTTAAGTTTTTATACAATTTAACTTCTCGAAGTTCTCTTTAAAACTCACATCGTCAAATTGCAATATTAATATATTAACAATAATCTAATACCCCAAGAAAATTATTGCCAGACTTAGTCTCGTAAATAAACAAAAATAGAAGAGAAACATTTATTCGTTTATTCGTGGCATAATTTCCGGCGTTCCTTGACGAAGAGATAAATACGGTGACATCTACCTGATCGCGGAGACCAGGGAGTGACCCAACACGTTGAGAATCACGAAGAAAGAGAGAAGGGGATCTGGGAGTGAAGTGGGGCCTACAGTCACGAAGTCTCACGCCTTCCACCAGGTCTCAGTCCGAAGACGAACGTACTGGCGGCTGCTGCTTCGCTGCTCCGCTCGAGACCGCTCGTGCGTGTGCGTGGGTGTGTGTGCGCGCGCGCGAGCGCAAGGCGGCACGTACTGTATTCTACAGCACATGGCGACGTGTCAGTGTCACCCCTGAGGACCGCTTCACCTACGTGTCGATCTTTTTCCGAGAAATCGCTCGTTTTTATTCGTGCAACATCAACCATTCGCAGTCATCGAGTTGGCAGTTGGCAATCGAACGGAAGCACTCTCCGCCATTTTCGCCGTCTTCGCGCGTGAGGCCCAATGAGGCCCACCGGTATCTGATACAGTGGTTTTGTGCTGTGGCGTGGCTGATGCTTGCGGCCGCGCCTCTGGATTCCACGAAACACCAACAAGCAAAACTGATAATAATATAAAAAGAGATATTTGCTAAATTCTTGCCGCCGGGCATCGTTCGGCCGTTTTCTCTTCTCATCGTTCCAAAGGTGTCGGCCTCGCGTGTGTACGTGCGTCCCCCGCTGAGTGTACGTGCGTACGTGTGACGGAGCTGATGCACGTGGAGGTGCGTTAGTGAGCGACGACGGCAACGACGACGCCACTGTGCCGCATACCAGTGAGGTCCCGACTCTGGTCATCAGGGAAGGGAGATAGAGAAGCCTAGAGCTAAATCGAAAGGAAGCGACAGAGACACAAAAAGAATAGTGGTGGAGGAAGCGATCAATAAGGACGAGACGAAAAGAGAAAGAAAGACGGAGGAGCAACAAAAAAAAAAAAAAGAAAAGAAAGAGAGAGAAAGAAAGAGATAGAGAAAGAGAGCGCGAAGCTGAGCCCGATAGCCGGTGGGAGGGGATTTACAAGAAGTCGGCCATAATAGCCTGACGCGATCTCGAGCGAGCAGCTACAGCTGCTGCGAAATATCCGCACTATCGTGTTCCTCTCGCCGTTGCCGCGCGCATGTATTTTGCAACTACATGCTGCGACGACGTGTACGCGAAGAGAGAGAGAGATATATATATATACGCCGCCTCTGCCTGCCTTTGGAAAGCAACGACTGCGTAATCGGCCCGCGAGTGCCCGCGAGCATTATCGGGCGGAGTCTCGTATCGTTCACCAAGTTGCGAGCATGTCGCATGCTTCACATACACTTCAATGAGCTTCTGAGTCATGTCTACGTGGTCTGACGGTGCGCGCGGAAAGTATAATTTAACCAGCTAGTATTTTAATGTTCGACAAGACCAGTAATAATTTTCGAATGTCGCTGTCACAACTGAGAAAATCGCGATACCGATGTATTTCGCGTTGAAATCACCGAAAGATTTTTTTTTTCGCTTAAACCAGTTTTTGATCAGTGATTATAAAACGCGGCAATGAGCGGTTGAACTTGGTGTGTACAATTGTTGGAGATTTAAGCTTGATAGAAAAACTGTTTTTGTTATTTATATTTTTACCACAAATTAATCACTTTGCAATCGAATAAAAAATGAGAGGAGCTAATCAGGACACAGCAACGCCGTATTGTCGGTGCAGAGTACTTTACTTGGGCAGTTCGGTCCCTCACGCGAGCAAAGAGGGACTTCTCGGTGTTCAGGAACCTCTGAGAGAACTTTATCCCGAGCAGGGTGCGCTGGGTGCTCGCGGAATCGACTCTTGGCTCAGCGTTTGGAGTAACGGTTTGCTATTGGAGAACGTCGATGAACATCGCAAAAAGGTCACGCGATTCTTTCCCATCGAGGCGCTTCACTATTGCGCCGCGGTCAGACATGTCAAAGGTGGAAACGGCGATACGTCCAATACGCGATTTCTGCCGTTGGATTCGCCATTCGCTAGAACGCCCAGCGCTAATCATCCACCTCTGTTCGCCGCCGTGCTGCGAAGAACAACCGGAATCAAAGTTCTCGAGTGTCACGCGTTTATCTGCAAGCGAGACATGGCAGCCAACGCCTTGGTGAGGTGCTGCTTCCACGCTTATGCTGACAGCAGTTACGTAAAAGGTCTGGAGCCATCGACAGCGACCGCTAACGGAGTCACGACAAATCATCAATCAAACAACAGTCTCTATCACACTCTGGGCGGCTCAAGCACGACCTTAGATAGTCCTCAGCCAACCCGTTTAGACGCGACGTCAACTGACGATATTAGTTTGTACAATGGCAACGAGAATCACAAAGTTTGGGCCAGAGGTCGCGATGAAGTTGACGGTCTTTATCAAGAACAAGGTACCTTGAGAAGTACGAAAGGATCGAGACCTCGTCAGTTGGTCGCCCCACCACCGCCGCCTCCACCACCACCCCCTCCGGCTCAGCCGTTGTTGTTGGAAGAATCTTCTTCCTCTTCCGCACGACGAAAAGCCAACAAGAAGCTGAAAAAAATGAAAACTCGATCATTACACGAGGACGCTTTGCAGCAGCAACAGCAACAGCTTCTTCATCATCAGATGCATCAAGGCGTGTACGCTAACGGTCACGGACATCACACTCTGGGTCATCCCATCAGGCAGCAGCATTATCATCCCCATCCGTTACCACCTAGCAGTCGATCGGTCGCCGGTACACTGGCCAGACCGGCGCCGGTGCTTCTAGTACCAGCGGCCACTTTGCCTCGAAAGAGTCATCATCCGCGTTTAAGGCCCATTCCAGCGGCAACGCCAATAGTCCCAGTTTACGCTCCCGTGCCAGTTGTACCGCCATCCGCTGCGTCAGCTATTTATCCGGCTGGAACGTACGGCACAGCCGGAAACAGAAGCAGAAGACATGTGCCAGAGGCGGATAACTCCACCTTGGGCACGTCCAGGAGATTAGCCGTGTCTCACGCGGATCTTACCGCGACGGAAGTCAACCGGCAGACCGACAGTCCGGAGAACGAGTCGCGCTTCGGTACTGGCATATATCGACGGAAGGGTCACCTGAACGAGAGAGCCTTTTCTTACAGCATTCGGGCGGAACACCGAAGCAGGAGTCACGGTAGTCTTGCATCTCTGGGCTTCAACGCGCAGAACGGCAACGCGCTGCCGAAGGAAGAGAAAAAGGATCGCGAGATCGCCCAACTGGTCGCCGGACTGAATCTCAATGACGGATCGGAGCGGACGCAGGCTTCAAACCCGAGAACAGGATACGGCCATCATCAACAGCAGCAGATACAACCGCTACCCAGGCCGAGACCCCGTTAGAATTACTGATCGAGACTGTGGATCCCTTTCAGTCTCAAGTTTTCAATTCGAAACTTTTTTTTTGGGGGGCAATCCAGAGCGACATTCCGCAGGAGAGAGGAAATCTTTCGCGCGTTTCGAAAGAGCAATTTTCGCAACTTTAACGTTTTAATCGGCATATTTATCTTGTAAATATCTTCTTTATATTTTTCTGTTTACTGTCGATGTTAGCAATTTTTCGAAATTTATTATTTTGTTTTTTTTTTTCCGGTCAATCGCGTTGACGCAAGAACGATTTTGTTGTTTGGATTAACAAACATCTTGTGGTTTGCTTTTTCAACCGTGACATCGTCTGTAGGCGACTTTGCGTTCCGTCATCGTGTTACGTGGTAAAAGGATTGCAAAACGTTTTGTCGCAGTCTCCGTAGCGAGCGGATGTCTTCTATAAATTGTTTTTTTTTTTTTGGTTTTCGATGTATATACATATATATATATATATATTTATATAAATTGTATGTAAATAAGAATAGATCATTTTTTTTGGCGACAAAATATCAGTGAAACGTCTTAGATTACCGGTGACATAATCGCGCTGAGAATTGTAACGACCTTTCCTGTCCGCAAAACGCAACTAACTAATTAGGCGGTGGTTATTGTCGTCTTACGAAGGAGACAGTTCTGCTGTCTGAAGCTCATTAGACGAAGGCACGAAGCATGCAGGAGAGACTGCTACATAATATTTCCTTTGTGAAAACGAGTCTGGGAGATCTCTTTCCGGAGAGGTTCCAATGTCGCTGGCATTAATTTCGTTAACGCTTGAGAGAATCAAACAAAAAAAAAAAAAAAAAAAAATATGTTACATAAAAGAGAGATAGTAATGTCGATCGTCGTCGATATTTGCATTCGCGGGGATAATGACAGTCTCGTGTGTCAGATCCGACCTAGAAAAGTGTCCTTCGTTGTGACATTTTGCGGCCACGTTTGTTGTATCGCAATGTATATATTAGCAATAACGTTGCGCGAGAGAGTAAAAGTTGTAAAATAATAATACCGACCTTGCCTCAAAAGTCACACGTTGATATTTCACGTTTTTTTTTTTTTTTTTTTTTTTTTTTTTTTGTTATCGTCTTTGAACTTGCGATTTTTTTATTATCCTACAAATACATATTATAACGGTTGAAAAATCAAATATTATAATCGCGGTAGTGACAACTACGCCGCATTATGTATCGTTTTTTTTTTTTCTTTTTTTGTTTTAATTCTGTAGATGACAGTGACATCGATGCGCTCAGCGATTAAAAATACTTGATGCGCCGAGAATCCTTTCGCATGTGCACGTCACGAGTGCCGCTGATGATCGTGGAGATGTTACATACGCACACACACACACACACACACACACACACACACACACACACACACACGCTATAATTAACGTTTACGTCTCAACTGCCGCGATGCGATGGTGTAACAGTCAATTCTCTAATTTTGTTCTAATTAACAATTGAATTACTTAAAATTCTGGGCTGGGCTTTTCACAATCGAATCGTCTTTTACGGTAAAAGTAAACAATGCAAACGCGCGCGAAGATGCTAAATGATTCATGAGCGTATTAATTAATTCGGTGATAATAGCGATCGGGGAAGCTATGTAAGAACAATTATTCGTTCATTACGCAAGTCGAACGTAGTATTCAAATGCGGTTCAGAGAAGCGTTTCTCCTTCGATCGGTGCACGTCATCGAGCGAGCAGATTACGAGCGATAAAAATGAGGCCTGCCTCGCCTTTCTCCGCAAATTTCTCTGCATAATGTATAAAAGTTACGCAGAAAAAATTATGTCGAGAAAACGCAATTTTCTTCTTCTTTTTTTTTTTTTCAAGATTTTATCGAGCGAGAAAGAGAGATTTTCTCCGAAATCGCACTTCGGGGACGATGGCTACGACGATATTTGCCGACGATATATTTGAATCGTTTTTTCTAACGCGAACAAAATAGAAACAAAAACAATCTTACGTAACGAAAAATCATCCGTGCTCTCTCGACGGTGACGTTTACGCAATCGCCACGATTTTTTTGTCTCGTTCGACATTATCATTCGAATGGGAGAGTAATACGCGACAAAATTTCGTATTCAGAATTACAAGCGGCAATCTGTGTGTTTTATAAATAATTTGTCATCGCGTTGCTTAATCGACGCGCGCGTCTTCGAGGAGAAAATTGCGGCAACACGTAGGCATATCGTATCGTTAATGCGTCGCCGCCGAGTCGTTAAAGGCTAAAGAATTATTATTATACAAATCGGAAAAGAGACGGCAGAGGCGGCGATTATTTGTAGAAATAATCCCTCTCTTCGGAGATCTCGCTAAAGATAAAAACCCGCGAGCTGTGTATCGTCATCGTCACCTCTAACGAGCAATTAATCACGACCGGTGATTAAATATCAATCGATTATCTGACTGTAAAAGAAGAAAAAAAAACGCAAACGCGAAAGTCTTCTGTGGGAGAAAAAAAAAGAAAGAAAGAAAAAAAGAAAAAAAGAATGAATTCCACGCCACTGATTATTATCGCGCACGTCGTCGCTTGCGCACGCATGCGAAGGATGCACACTTTATTAGTCACCTGACTGTCGTTACCACGTTTCCACGTTGCCAAGGTTGCCACGCGGTCGTAATTGCCTAATCGGTACATATTTCTCACCGAGCTTTTCCCAAGCCGCTCGAGCGCGATTTCGCCGCGCGACGTCTGACAAAATAAAAATTGTCTTGTGCACACACGTTAACTATGTTACACGAGCAAAGATCGCGTTGCCGCGGCTACTGCAGTTTATTGAAGTAGAAAGTGAGTGTAAAATATGTATGAGCCCCGACCGTACCGTGCAAGTGCGCGCGTGTGCTTACATACCGACATGAAAACATATCGCATCTCTATATATACATATATATATATATATATATATATACGTATGTATATTTACTAAATAAGCCGGTCGGAGATAATTAAATGAACATGCCATTGAGATGGAGATATATCGGGCGGTGTCTCGATTTTTTATTTGATTATGAAACAAAAAAAAGAGAGAAAGCAAGAAACAATTGTTGAGTCTATTAATGTTTTGTTTCATCGACAAAACGTTTTGTTAACGAAACAATCATCTAAACAGGCTTGGCACATTTTTTTTGCCGGCCGTATAGTGAAACTAATTTCTTGCTATTCTAGCAAATCTCTTTTTTCCATGATAACTTTTCCTTTAAACGCATGAAATCCATTTCAAGTAAAGACCTGTGTAGTAAAATAGTCTCTGATTGATAGTTTGTTGTAATTTTCTTTTTTTTTTTTTTTTTTAACAACGATATATCTTCCCTTCGAACGGACTAACAGTAGAATGTTAAGGAAAATTTCGATCGCGCACGGTTGCTCGGACACGAGACGCTTTATTTCACTTTACGGCGCATATAATAAATAACATGTGCATTGTAATACGCGCTATGCATGCGCGAATCTTTCCTTCGTCGTCGTCGTCGTCGTCGTCGGCTACATTCCGTTCTCCCGTGTAATTTTCAGGGTTAACCGCAACCGTCGTACGCGCGATACTCTAGTTTCAGGATTGCAACAACCGGTGGAATGCAAATTACCTTGATTGGTGGCTTAAATGGAGCGCGCGTTTTTTCTTTCGAAATAAATAAATAAATAAAAAAAAAAAACGAGTATTTCGACCATATTTCGTTATCTTCGAGCGATTCGAAAGCTCTGTAAGAGATTTTCTCTCGGAAAGTATACGCGCTCTGGATATTTTACGAGAAAGATTATTAGACTGCAACAAATTTTCCGAAAAAAAAAAAAAAAAGAATTGGGTGAGGAAAAGTCTTTCGACGTTGCTTCTCTCGTTCGATAGTAAAGACGAACACTTTTTTTTTTATCTCGATAAAGTGTGAAAAAAAATAAGAAATTTTATGCAACAAAACGATTTCCTCTTTCGTCAGACGGTTGCACGGAAAATGTGACGATTGTTATCGGAGCTTTCGGAAAAAGAGCTCGAGAATTTGTCTCAACGAGAAGTAAAAAGTTCACGACACTTTCGAACACTGAGAAGAAACGCGCGGTAGTGCACCACAACGGGGACCCGCGTTTCGGGACCCCGTTTTTCACGCCAGGAAAGAGCCATTGTACTTATATAAAAATATAGAATAAAACGAAAAACACGTTTCTTTTTTTTTGCGTTTGAGAGACGTGTTTGACAATTTGTAATTAGTAATTAGTAACTCACAATTAGAATGTAAACGGCGCTATACGTAAAACGCACATACGTACGAATGTGCTGTACGAACAGTACTCGCGGAGGGTACAGTTATGGCGCCGTGTATACGTATATATCGCGTAACTGTAACGTTCTATCTCGCGGTGTAATCGCTCCCGTGTATTCGGACAATTACCGATCGTCTCCCATAAAACAGCCAATTTTGCATGCGCTCGTGCATGCCGAATGTACACTCGATTGATTTTATATTTGTTAAAAAAAAAAAAACAATTGTACTAACAATGTGCGTGGAAGTTATATCGAAGAAACAAGAACTCGTACGTACACGCACGTTTGCACGTATCGCAAATGAGCGCAGCCTTCGAGACAGGCTGTCTTATAAAAAAATCGCAATAAAAATAACACGAAATGTAGAATAACATAACAAGTAGCATTTAATTAAACAATTAAAAGAATAACGTTCACGCGCCGCAAAGTATCGCTCTTTATTTTCGACTCGAAAACGTGTTAGAAACACAATTACATGGAAAAAAAAAATGGTGTTTTGCTATTACGTGACCGGCAAGAAACATTTGCTCTCTGAATCTACTGAATTTTTTTGTCTCGTCAGCAAAACGTTTTTTTGTTGACGAAGTCCTGACACGCAAATTTTTTTCTTGCCGGCCAATAAAACTAATTTCTTGCTAATTTCCTCTGGCAAATCTTTTTTTTTTTTTTCCGCGTATGCATTCGCTCGTATAACGTAGAGACATGAGAGAATCGTCTTTGTTACTCGCTTTATCGCGTAACTGGGTTTTAAAAATAACAAGCACGCGTGACGATAGAGCCGTGTTACCAGTCAATCGCGCGGGGAGACGCACGCATAGCGGTATGCAAAAAGAGACAAAAGTGTGTCCGAGAAAATAGCGCCTGTAGGAGAGCGTATCTTGTTTGCTTCTTATCGAAACCTTCCGCCGCCCGAGGTAAAATGCTAAGTACAACAATCGCCGGAAGAACGGTGAAAGATAAAGAGAACGAGAGACGCCATTCGAAGGAATGCTAATGGCATCCGGATGTCGGTAAACTACTACCACGCGACCTTGCGGCTTTTCACGGCAAGATGGGAAAAAAAAAAAAAAAAAAAGAGAAAACGCATAGGCGCGAGTCTTCGCTTCGATCGTATCACAAATCGATATGCTGTAATTAATAATAATAATAATAATAGATGTAAATGTGCGAACGTGCGTGTGTATGTGCGTATTATGATTGCGACTTGATGTGCGAGAGATAATAGTTTATTTTTAGACGATTGAGAGCCTGCGCGCGCCTGTGTCATTATTATAAATAACGATTAACACTCGCGTCTGAGACGAGCACTGATAGAGGAATGTGCCATCGAGAGAATGCGAAAGAAGACTCATTACATTTAAAAAAAAATGCATATATAGTATATAACATATATAATACATATATATATATATATATATATAAACATTACGCGCAGGCGGAAGGCGGCGAGAAATCGCGAGGAACGAGGATGTATCTGTGAGATCGTGTTCTCTCCGCGCCGAGAGAAAATGCGAAAATACGCGACGCGTTACGTAAGCGGTTGCACGCGCGCTCAAGACGCGCTTTTCCTTGACGACGAAAGTTCGCGTAATTACGTCGCGGGCGCTAATTTCCGCGTGCGCGTACACAGACACACACACACAAACAAACATCTATGGATTAATGTCGCAAAGAGAAAATACGCATGTGAATATATTGTACACGCGTTTTTTCTTGTCGTAAATACAAATAAATAATATTAACTGACTGCAAAGTGACTCTTTGAGTGATTAAATCTCGTTGAACATATATATATTTCACACACCAATCCTTTTCGATTCCGTACAAAACGAAGAGCGAAAGTTGCGATTTTAACTCATCATCAGTTTTTTTTTTATTCAACCGTTAAACAAATAACAACTTTTTTGCACATTCCTATTAATTTTCAAACGCTGCACCCGTGTGACCTTCACGCGGATCGCCGCGCGTGCGACCTTAACACTCTCGAATTCCTGTGATAACGTGACGCGGAGAGCGCGAGCTCGAAAGCTCGAATTACAGTTAGAAGGTTGTTTCGCGATTTACAGTTAGTCGCGCGTTACGTATGTACGTACGCACGCACGCTCGACTACGCGAGCGCAAAGAAATCGGGTCACGAGACGAAAATCACATTTTAATCGATTTTGTTCATTGTGCGCGCGCGCGCGCGCGCACACACACACGCGCGTTATGTCAGCGCGAATCATCATCCACTTATTATTATCTCGTGTTACAAAATCAAACTTCCATAACGGTGCCGATACAATGGGCTATTCTTTTGCAAACGGACGGCGAGTATAATACTCGCACGATGTGCGATTGCAATAATCCGTGCGATCGCTGCTCTTCCTACCGTTACGTTTACTCCGCAGTTGTAATATTATTTTTTACGCATTCGTCTGACAGATTGTCTGACCGATCACGTGATTGTGTATGATCTCTTGATCGACTGCGCGCCGCGCGATTGCTTGCGTCGGCGCGCAGTCGAAAATGAGAGAGCAAGAGTGCTCGAATAAGGTCGCGGAAGAATGTATAAAAAAAGAAGTGAGAAAAAAATTTGGGGCAGGAGAGAAGAGATCGAGGATACATGTGGTTAACAGGAGAACCAAAAAAAAAAAAAAAAAACAAAAAAAAAAAGAAGAAACACGAAGGACAACCGTTAAAAACGGGCGCGTGGTAATAACACGTGCGTGAAACGAGATTTAATATGCAAGTCTGCATTCTGTCCGAAATATGATGCGCGCCCGGTCCCGCCGAGAGATCTATAAAGACCTGATTTACTTTCCGCGAAGAAGCGGTATTTTATCACACTCGCCGGTAGATGTCGGATGCTACACCGCTCGGAGATGGTGTAATTTGAGAACTTTGACGAATGGAGTGTTTGACGCTGTAATGATGTTGTATGGAGCATTAAGATTGATAAGTATCCGAAACGACAGCGTAGACAGCGAGTCGCAGTCGTGTGTCACATTGCCGCTGTCGTTGACAAACCGTTGTCGCACAAACGCTATACGTGCGATAACGAGACAGCGTTCGACAACATTTGTTCTTCCTAAGAGTGAAATTTGTCAACAATAACGCAACAATGTGATACCACTGTCGCTATCTGTGCGTTGTTTGCGGTACTTATCAATCGCTTCTCGTAATATTATTCTCGGAGATTTCAACGGGCGGTGATTTGAACGCGCGCACGTGTTTCTGCCGTTAAAAATAAAATACTCGTTTATTTTAGACGTATTTAACTATTTATTTTTATTGTACGTGTTTAAACACAGTTTTTCCAGTTATTATGTACACAAAGAAGTCATACTCGACTATGTTGAACCACGGGCCGTTTCGTAATTATAGTTAATGCAAAAACGGCATTTAAACGCCGGAACACTCGGCGCATCGACGAGGGTAACAGCTGTGAAACCTGCCTGCGTGACAAATTGATAGTCGCATCGATACTTCCGCTTAGAATGAATCCTTTTAAGAGCGGTTTTAAGAATCTCGCGTATTAAGAATTACTCGCCGTGACTTCCGCTTGAGATTGCGCACCGAATGCATCGAAATCGAATCGAAACTCAATCGATATATCGTGGAATATTAATTCCAATCTCTATTAAAACTAATCTATTAATTCCAATCTATTAAAATTAATTAGCTAATTAAATAAAATTTAAAAAAAACGCAATCAAACACAATGAACGATAATGTGTCTAGAAAAACACTTTGTGTTGAAAAAATGAATGAACAATCGCGCTAACGATATTCGAATCAACATTCGAACATCGGAACAAATTGCATTCGACTGATTTTTGTCATGTCGAGGAGATGCGATTAAATCGATATACACGTGCGGGACAAATTAATGACCAAACAGACAAACCAAACTGGTTAACCAAAGTGATAACGGTGCAACGACGACACGTGCACATCTTAATGGCACAATCACGTTTGAGAAGATACTTGATTTAAGTATCGACGATATCTGCGCGAACCCGGAACGAGACGACAGATGCAGGATTGTTCTCCTCGGCGAAGAATTGGCAGTCACTTCCCGCTACGCGGGCAAAACATTCCGCGAATACGAAGCGTATGCCACCTGTCGTTGACCGAAAGATATCTACGAAACGTATAAGACCGTAATCACCCGATGCATAAAACCCGACGATTATTATTATATAGATATGGCCTAGGTCTTCCTCGTAACGGGTTCTTACAATTCCCGACGGAAATATCGCGCGTGTAACTTTAATAAATTTTCTGTATTTTCGTACATAACGTATCTCTTTTGATCTCTACCAGCAAACAGTTATAACTGCTTCCAATTGTGTGTTTTTCTTAAAACAATATTTTATAATTAGCCTATTAAGTAAAATATATATCTTGTAAACGTGTGTGTGTTCGCTTTAATTGAACAAAAAACTTTAGTTGGTATACGTGAAATATTTATTAGACATGAATAATTTATTTTTACACGAAACGGAGGAATGCGACGACATGGTGCGCTTCGGTGTGATTAATTCCGCAATGCGGCTTAAGCAAAGATAATGCGTAGCTTAAGCTTTAGAGTCGGATGTATCGCTGCAGTTTAACTTTCTCACGATTAGCCGTAAGGTAAGCGGCGGTGTGTTTCATCCACGAGTGCTGCGGCTAACAATACACAAATGAAAGTAAATTGTGACAGAAATTACGAGAAAGAGAGAGAGAGAGAGAGAGAGAAAGAGAGAGGAGGGGGAGATAATAAGATCCGTCGAGTGAACTCTCTTCTGTGTCTCTTTTGTTCACAAATAATTCGGAATATTTATATAATTACGCCAACACAAATTGGAAAAATGACGTCATTTTCTGAAAAAAAATCACAAAGTTCACAAATAATCATGGCAATTTACTTACTCGTTACTTGTGAGCGAGATTGAGACATTCCAATTTTTCTCGAAAAACGGGAAAAACCGGAATGACAGACGAGAATAGAAACACTGATATCGGGAGAACGAGAAGGAACAAGAGACGAACGGAAGAGCGAAGTGTCGGTCGAGTCGGGGGGATAGAATAGAAGGGAACGCGCGGCCTGCACATAGTTGGAATAACAGTACTCTCACATTGGTGCGACCGCCGTCGAAGCCGCGGTACCGTTATCAGTTACGATGTTAAAGCGCGCAGAGTGCGCACCGGCTCTCCCAATGCCGATCGGAAGATCAGGACAACGACGCCATACGGTCCACCCGATTACTCGGTTTGGATTCTCCTTCTCGCTCCTCCTCCGTCCCTCGGTCGTGACTCTATTTGGTAAAACCCATCTCGAAATCGATCACAGTATCGATCAGCCATTACACACATGGAACGCTCGATATTTTGTGAAATTACAGATTTTTATCATCGACTTGTTTTAAGATGAAAAAAATGAAGTTTGCGTATTTGAAAACATTTTCACAATGCAGATAAACAAAATTCGAACGCGCGTATCTCTTTAGCGCTCCTTCGAGGTCTGTCGATTGTCTTCTCTCAACTTTGTTCAGCTAATTCCCACCGAAATCGGCCACAATATCGATCAGTTGCGACATACACGGGACACTCGATATTAGTGAAATTACAGGTTTTTATCATCAATTTGTTTTAAGAAAAAATAGAGTGTGCAATTAAAAACAGTTTTAATGCAAATGAATAAAGTCGAACGCGCGCGTCTTCCTTTCTCGCTCCTCCGGTCGTGTTTTCTCAACTTTTATTCAGCTCACCCACTTCAAAATCGGTCACGTATATGAATATTGACCAGGTTTGGACACAAAAGGGAATCATTTTTCATAAAATTATTCGATATTTACCATCGATTTATTTTAAGATAAAAAAAATGAAACGTGCAAATTTTAAGACATTTTTAATTTAAATAATAAATTTTATTTGTTATTTAAATATAATGTCAAAAAATATGTAAAAAACTATTCTCCGTGTCGGAGATGATATTTCCAAATATAAAAATCGATTGTCGGATATTACGCGTGTAAAGAGAAATATCTCCTAATAAAGAGAAAAGCAATTTTCCAACTGTGTGTGTTTTCTCGAACGGATTTAGACGAGAGAAGAAAGCGTCTTATCCGGCAAAAGTGCGATACATCGCGGGCGTAGGCGCGGACTACTTTATCAGCGCGATATCATTAGTTACGAGATTTCCGGACGGCCAACAAGAGAGTAGTAGCCGGTGCCCGTAAGCGTATCGCGATGAAGACCTCTCTCTCTCTCTCTCTCTCTCTCTCTGTCTTTCTCTCTCTCTCTCTCTCTCTCTGCTAACCATCTTCATCCCTCTCCTCCTCGTCGTTCCGCGGCGCGGAGGCGCCGACTCACTAGCTAGAGAACTCGAGCTTCTCCTGCGGAACATCCCCGGCAGTTTCACGTCGACGGTCATCCGGATCGACTCGCTTGCGGCCAAGGTCGACGATCGCAGAGAGAAGGATTCGACCGTATCGAACGTCATCGTCAAGGGAGACGAGTGAATTTTTGATCGCACCAAGTGAAACTCGTCTTGTGTGACGCGCCTCGTGTGCGGATTCCGATTTCGACGATTTTTCGTGACGGATTTCTTTTGATTTTCTCACGGTGATATGACAGTGCGAGTTTGCCGAACGATCCAAAAGATTTCTGCAGGTGTCTGCCGGGGGTTGGCGAACGACCGAAAGTGGTTTTTGGAGCACACGTGATAGAAAAAAAAAAAAAAAAACACAAGCAGGTATCATCTTGAATTTTATCGACGCGCGTTTGTTTAGATTAAAAAAAAACTGTTCAAAGAGATCCAAGTAACTTATACATGCTCTTCGCCCCGTGTACTCGTGATTCGATAAATGACAGATAATGAATGAAAATCGTCTGGAAATCGTCTTCCTCAATCAAATTTCACCCAATTTCACTGGCGTCGTGAGACGTAAACGCGCGCGAGATCAAGTTCTCGGTGTCGATATATTAATAATTACCGTAGAGTAGTTTCTAAAATTCTCCCGGAATCGATACTTTGAGAAAGACCGTTACAAGAAAATGAAGCGTCGTCGATCGACGCGAGGTGACGTGACGTTCCGAGATACGTGTGTATGTACTGTGTGTGATTATCGACCGACTCGATATCCATTAAAGCAAACTCAGGCGGGAAACGAGCCGTGAACTTGGTAATTGCAAGTTGAACGATACGCGCGCTCAAAGTCGAGCGCTCGCGCGCGCGCGTGTGTATACATATCGGCTCGCTCTCTTTCCACGATGCATCGACACGTGATGTGCTGTAATATCGTGATGCGCCGACCTTAATACCGTTGCTCTCAAACATACCGCGGACGCTTCGACAGTTATGAAAACAAGGAGCCGCTCTTCCCTCGAGAGAAACGAACGTACGCGTCGACGACGATGCGGTTGCCGCGATTAAATGACCATTTACGGTTGCTTTCTTCTCTCTCAAATTTTCATCCGCGTGCGTTTGCGGCAATCCTCTTCATTTTACAACAAATAAGATTTAAAAAAAAAAATTAGGTAATTATGCAGTTATACGGACTATTTTCCGATCTCAACAATTTTGACATATGTTATCAAGGTCACCTCNCTGAATAATAATATGAAGGTTTTATCCGTCGCTCATTGTTTATAAAAAA